>NC_052351.1:48669482-48747253 GCF_009727055.1 Benincasa hispida
ATCTAATATTTGAATTATAAGATTATGGTACCTTTAATTCTTGGAATTTTCATAAATAAATATCATTATTAAGAGATTCATATAAATGTAGTATGACTGCATCCGTAAAATGTATATTAAACTTTTCATCACAATAAGATAAATTAAATATCTCATGGTATTGTATATCAATCATTAAAGAATATGTTTTTTCATAATTAATTCCAGTCTATTTTGATAATTATTGTGGGATCTATCTCGCTTTATATCTTGTGACTTCCCTCTATTTGTTTTACAAATACTGCACTTGTATCCCACATGTTTAACATTCTCTGATATCTGGACTATTAGTCCTCACGATTTGAAAAACGAGTTTATTTATATTGGATTGTTTCTTTCCACATAAGTCAATTATTTCTATGTTTTCAAAATTTGACTTAGTTTTTTTAAACCATTGGTAAAAAGTAAATAATAAAGAAAGAATTTAGAGATAGAAGTGGTGTTTATAGATTTAATTTTCAAAAGCAAAAAATAAAAAATGAAATGATTATCAAAGAGGGCATAAGTTTATAAATATCACCATATATTATATTACAATAATTTTTCCAAAATTTTGTTTTGGCTTTATAATGTTGCTTTATATAATAAATGTAAAGATATAGGAAAGAAATTGTGAGAAGAAAAAATAAATTTCAAAACAAAAACCAAACAAAATCATTATCATGAAATGTAAAACTTTCCATGAGTAAAAATTTGATTTAAAAAAAAGTTAAAATATTATTTTAATCCATTTACATTGTATTTCATTCTATTTTAGTTCATATGCTTTTTCGTATCCAAATTTAGTTAATATACTTTTAATAAATATTTATCAAAATTAGTCATTTTCTTTTTCTTTTTTCTTTTTTTTTAAAAGGACATTAAATTACTATTAAAGACTATTTTAAAGATTTATATTAAATAAAATAAGTATAAAATACCAGTTGTATTGTTTAACCCCAAATAAAAATTGATAAAAATAAAAAATCAAATTGGCTACTTGTTAAAGCAAAAATGGTGAATCCTTAAAGGCCTAAACAAGCTAGTCCATACATTCTCTTAACACATATGGTAAGCATTTGGTATTTAAGCACCCAAATATAGACAACTTTACAGATATATACCAAATAAAGAAGATAATTACAAAACTATTGGTCATATTTTAAAATTAAATTAAAATATACACAATTCTATTATTCTAATCCATTTTCATATCTTTTTTTCTCTGATTATCCTCATTAAATTATGATTTTAAGAAAATATAGAAAAATTTATGGATATGTACCAAATAAAGAAGATAATTACAAAACTATTAGTCAAAATCTAAAATTAAAATATATACCATAATGTTATTCTAATTCATTTCCATGATTTTTTTCTCTAATTTTCTCATTAATATTTACAAATATAAATAAAATATCATAATTATTTTTCTATTATTTGTGAATATTTTTATTATTTTTCTGTATTTGAATAGTTCCCATTAAATCATAATTTTAATCTTATTTTTCATTATTTTTTATATCTAATTCTAAATAAAAAATCACGATTATGGTTTTTTTAAAAAAAAAAAAAAAAAAAAGTTAAAACTAAATCTTCAATGACAATATTTGTTTCATTATTATTTAAAAGTTCTCTCCCTTCTCAATGCTTCATTATTATTTGTTTAACAACTTTCTTTTTTCATGCTGAGCGTTTCTTATTCACATTAATTAATTAATTGTTTTTTTTTAAAATATTTTTCTCTCTGACCTATTTAGTCAACTTAATTTAACTTTTTCTGTGGCATCTTTTTTAAGCTTTTTATCTACCACACAAAATCATAGTTTGAAACAATTTCTACCAACTATTCTATAAAAACATACTTGAAGATTTGGTATAGACTTTTTTTTTTCCTACCATAGTAATCGATATTTTATCCACATATCACATCGATAAAAATGTTGTTTTGACTTGGTTTATATTTAAATTTATTTTCAACAATGTTATTTTATCTCTCTCAATCCTTATCGCATATTTTTTCATAGAAGTTGTTTGTGGAGGGGGTGGATTTTTTCTTTTTAAGAAAGATTTAAATACTATTTTCATGTTTCATGCCGTTGGAGGAGAAATTTCAGACCAATGACGGACCGTCATGTCATTTGCTAAATTAATGACGGAATTCCGAAATTGTCAAATTTGTGACCAATTAAGAGTTGACATGTATCTCAAATTGAAAATGAGGACAAATTATGTGTTTTCGTCACAGACGTCGATTGAGTAAAATTAATTTCGATCAATTTGATGCTATAATTTGGGCATTGGCCCAGTTATGCCTAAATATGGGCTTAAGGTGGACCTAAAACACCAAAATAGACCTAAGTCCAGTTAATTGGGCCTAAAGACCAGACTTTAGTCCAATTAATTAGGCCCAAAGGCCAGACCCAAGTCCAATTAAATTAGGCCCATGGGCCAATCAAGGCCAGACCCAAGCCCATGAAATGAAAGAATTAAATAACATGCCATGGAAATATCAAGGATCCATAAGCATTCAAATTCACTAATTTTGACAGAAACTAAAGCATGTTTTTCTAAAAAAATGGGTTTTAAGATCATACATTTAAAGAACTCTCCAAGAAACGAGTGTACAACAGTCTTCACTTGATATCATCATGAACCACCTCAAAACCTTTTTTACTATCCTCTTGGAGCTTTAGGCAGAGTTGTGGGACTCAAAAACATCTTGAAGAAGTGAAGAACCAAGAAGAACTCGCAGCAGCCGAACAAAGAAGACAGTCTTCTTCTCACATAAATTTTTCTCTAAAAAATTTTGCATTCATTATCCTCAAATGACTTCAATCTTCTTTATATATAGTAGATAAACATGCAAAGGAGTGGAGTGCATGGCTTGCATCTCATGCTTGGAGAACCAATGTAGAGAGGATAATGGCCTTTGTGTGAGCATGAAGATGAAGGTAATGGAAAAAACTCATTTTCCATTTTGTGCAACATGCAAAACGAATTTCCATTTTACTTTTAAAACATAAAATGATTTTAAAACCATTTTAATTTTATTTTATTTTGGTTTTTATACTTTGAAAATCAAGGACCAAAATGTAGGAGTATTAAAAAAAATTTAATAACCCAAAAAACCCAACCGAACTTGTATGATTTGAGTTGAGTTCAAATAAATTAAAAATTATGTTTTCTTCACTTCCAATACGATTATATATTCATGTATTTATTTTAATTCTACTTAATTTCATGAGTTTTTTAGATTACTTATTCTTCCACCACTATTAAAAATAATTTTTAACAAACAGAAAGAAATTTTTCATCATATAAATTGAGATGAATTTGCTAATCTTAATCGAATATGTGAAAATAATTAAATATATTCGTTTGCATATAAACATTTTACTTTTTTAAAACAAAAATTTAAATAATAGTCTGAGTAACCTTAACCAACTCACCAAATATTTTCATGATTGGGTTGAGCTGGATTTGTTACTTAATAAGGGTTGTTTAGGTTGAAGATTAAAAAGTGCTTCAACCTAGGCACGCCCCTACCAAATTAAATGTAACAAAGTCTTTGAATATGAAATAACTCTACCTTTTTTTAAAAGAAAAAAACAACAAAACAACTAAAGGATCACATCAAAAGAAACAATAGAATCAAGCCATGCAAGGTAAGGAGGAAAAAAAATAAGAGAAGAAGCTTGCTCTTCCAACGCTCTCGAAGCAAAAAATTGAGCTAGAACATTATTCCAACGATGAACATGGAAAAAAAAAGACATCGCTAAGCTCATGCGCAAAAGCCTTTGCCTCATTGATGAAAAATGATACTTCAATAAGATCCATAGAGTTATGAGACAAGAGATTGACAACCTCCAAGCAGTCAGACTCTACAATGACAGGCAATAGATAATGCTAAAGACACTTTCACATATAGCCTTGGATTTAAAGACTTTTGTTGCATTGCATCTATTGATAGACTTGAAATCAGCAAGTTGAACCTGACCCAGATGGTCTCGAAGCACCTAACCAAGGTCGTTTGAACAACGATCAGGGCTCCAGACAGTATCAGTATTCCGCTTCCAATGGTTTCTTATTGGAGGGTACCAGCCGGCAGGGGAAAAGGGAGGAGTTGAAAGGTTCCCCCACGACTCTACCAGCAGATGACATAACAGAAGACTACTTATCATTGATATTGCTTTCAATAGACTCGTAAATAGGTTAGTATCACTAGGAATCTTGTGAAACAACAAATTGTTCCTAGCCTCCCAAATCTTCCATGTAATGATCACCACTAATTCCAACTTCTAAGGCAAGACATGATTAAAGATCTAAGCTCAATAGCGCTGGTTACTTCATCTTGTCCTGTCATTGCAAATAGAATCTACATTAGTATTAATGTAGATTTTAAAAAATAGGGGCAAATGTCCTTTGTTACCTGGCATTTCCATATAAGATGAGAAAAAGATTCCATATGGGAATTGCATAAAGCACATGAGAGATTAGTTTGAATTCTTTTTCTTGCCATATTGAGCTTGAGTGGAATTGTTGGGATTGGTGTCCTAATTCTTCCGGAGTCTCGTAGTTTGTAATCTGTGTGTATTTTTATGAATAAAATAAGAGTTATTTTATTGGGCATTTACTCTATTCAATAAACAAAGCTCAATGGTTATTGTATGTAAACTTAAGCATGTATATGAGATATACAAGTGGATCATGCCTTAAATGATAACCTAAATAGGTCTGTAGTATAACGATTAAGGAAGGATTCTTGATCCTGGTGACACTATGGATACACCCGTTGTGTAGAGGTTTGTAAGTTTTGTAAACTACTACAGATGGTAGATCTTGACCATTCATGTGGAGACATGCGAGTGGGGGTATCCTATACAAAGAGTTTGTATAAAATCGGACCACGAGATGACTAGTCTCTGTATATAACGCTGTTGATACTCGAGACTTACATCTCATCTAAACAACTGTAGGTGACATGACCTCTATCTTGAGTGTTTTGGGAAATGCCTACCTTTTTGGGGATTTGTCTGATTTGGGAGTTGAGAACTCAGTTACACAAGATGGAATTCACTCTTTCCCCAAAGAGGGGTAAGTAGATAGGTTGCTCTCTTAAGGGCTGATTTCAAGCTTCTCTTTGGAAGAGAAGACTCAGTCCTAGTAGGACTATGACTTATGTTCATTAGAGGGATCGGTGGTACTTAAGAAGTTAGATATAACTACAGGGCATAATGATTATTGGCCTAACTGTACTTACGAGCGATTTTTGAAGGGTTATCGCACCGTTGATTGGTTGATATGGATACATAATATATCTATAGTAAGGAGAGTTCAACTGCTGGTCTTTAGTGAAGTGTCTGGCAGTTAACGGATGGTGGATCTCGTGACCAAAGAGTTTAGTCAATTATTCACGTACCGTTGGAGCTTCGAGCAATAGGTCCATAAGGTCCCCTTAGTAGCTTAATGGATTCAAGTTGAGAATCAGTTCTTGGTGTTGATTTGAAATGTTCAAATTGACAAGAGGAAATTCGATTATATATGATATGATCGGTGTGATGTATGAGATACATCAAGTAGAGGATTAATGTAAATGAGATTTACATTAAGGATCATGAAATAGAAAAAGAATTGTGGTTTATATGTTTCATGAGATGAAATATTAAAACTATAAGTTATAATAGTATGGTAAATTGGTTATCATATATATTTATAATAATATTAATTATTGGATAATTATATCTTTTTAGAATAACAAATTGAGTGGGAGGTTATTGGTAGTTTCATGGTAACCGTGAGATAAAAGAAAAAAACATTAGATTCACTAAACGATAGCTGAAGAGAGACTAAACGATCGTGGAGTGACACTAACGATAGTTTAATCAGTTAGCCATCAGCTAAAAGATTGCGGAGCTTTTGCTAAACGATCGCATAGTATTTGTTAAACGATTAGGCATCGTCTACACGATAGACTTCTGTCATCTCCCACTTGCTCAATCATTTATACGATTGTTAATCCTTTGGTCTCTTCCTTTAACCAAGTCCACATAAAGCCCACAGTTCTGGATTCTCACATACCAAGGTAGCCATTATGGTGGTGTCATACTCAACTCGACTAAGTCGAGGTGCTTTTGGAGGCCATTCGTTGAGTTTGCAGTGTTCGTGTGGTGGTCGCTGTGATAGTGTTGTGTTGCGGTCGAAGTGTTAGAGCATTCGTGTGTTGCGGTCTTGGAGATGAACAAGCATTCGTGATGAAGGGAGATTGAAGATGAGTAAACAAATGTATGTGCAATCTTTTTCCTTGATTATCATGTATAGCATGATGCAATTTCGTATGTTGCATGATCAGTTAATTTCCATTTCTTGATTGTAATTGTTAATATTCAAATACGAATGGAATTTAGAACAATCGTTCCGCTACTCATGGAAATCTTCATGTCCGTTTTCCTTTAGGAATGATGTCGTGGATGATTTTTCAGCAACAAATCTAGCCTTAGACAAGTCCATAGATTCCCAAAGCCCCTTCCAAACCTGCGAAAAAGCATCATTATTGGAGGAACCGGCTGTGTGTGAGTGAGTGAGCTTCCACCCTAAAAAATAAGCACTTTTAACCGAAAAAACTCCTTTTTTATCCATATCGTAAATGATTTCATTATCAAACTGGCCTCTAGGCAGCTATAGTTGAAGGATATCTTCAACATCATTTTGAGGAAAGCATTTGTTGATCAACTTCTCATTCCACCTTCCTGAATCCGCGATAAGACAATCCATATTATGACCTTTCAAATACTGAGGCACGATAAGAGGAATACGATGACCCTCCCGTGGAATCCAAAGGTTGCAATCTAGCTGAGTCAATTTACCATCTCCAATTTTTCTTCGAGTTTCCTCCCCACAGAATGCTTCTCCAAGCATACGAACCCAGACCTGCATTCAGAAAATTTCCAGTTTTAAAGTACTTACCCCATAGAATCTTGGAGATGAATATTACCCTATTAGCCTAATTCACAACTGATATTTCATAAATGTCATATGATTTTAAAAAATTTCAAATACATTTGTGGACGTTTTTAACATTTTGATCTATTCTCTCCATCAATCAATTTAGTATATATATTAAAACAAAACAGATTTTTAGATCCAATTTGGAAGACTTTTCATTTGATTTATTGAAATACCATTAATCATCGTTTAACCATTTGATTTTTTTTTTAATATTAGTTGGTATACTCCCTACAAATTAGGAAGAAGATTATATTCTTCATTCATAACTCCTCTCGTTTATGAGATTTTCATTTCTTCTTTCATTTCATTTTCTTTATTTCCATTCTTTCAATATGGAAATCAGACATTTGCAAAATATATCGTGATTTATCTTTTATTATATTTATAAATATACATCTTATATATTGTTCGATATATAAGATGATATATTGTATCAACTTTCTCATGATGAACCATTTCTAGAAAGTACAAATATATATCAAATATATTATGCTGTTTGGTTTAAGGAAGGTAATTTTATCTCCTTTCCTACATTCCAAAATCACTCTCTCATATTTTGGTTATAGGGGCATATGTGTCTTTTTACTCTTCTTTTAAAGCTTAAAAGAAGAAAAAACATGAATTTCTGTAAATATTTGAAAGGACAATGTAATTTTGTAAACATTTACCGTACACGGTATATATGCATGTACTACTTACTCTTTAAATATATCTGACCAATTCTTCTAAGAAAAAAATCTAACCAACCAATTGAAAAAGAATTTTCACAAAAAAACTTTGAAAGAGTCAAAATATTTAAAATTAGTTTAAATCTTACCGTTTCTTCATTTCTTCATTTTTGTTAATTTATACAAATGAATTCAACTAACATACAAATATATGTATGTATGAAGAGATTTGAAGTTCTGAGTATTATTCTATTAGAACTTGTAAATCTTTTTACCGTATATTTTAAATATCATTTTTTTATTGTAATCGAATTATAATTTAGAAAATAGAATTTCAATTTCCATTTATAAAAATTGTGGCTTTAACTCTATATTTGACTTTCACTTTGATCTATCACCAATTAATTTTTCTAAAGGAAGATTCCAAAAAAGTTAACCATTGACCATTTCGTAGTTTAAGTGAAAGATGAATGGAAAAAGGATCGTCACATTAATTTCATATAATATTGTACCAATCAGAAGACCATATTCATTGCACTCAAGTATTTGAATTAAGTTTTAAATTCAGTGAAAGATGTTTAATTTTCTTAAATGTATGATTGTTTTGTTTTGTAAATATGAATATTGTCGGTATTCGTTCGTGTTCTTTATCATCGTAGATCCTTCGTAGACTTAACTTTTGGTCACTTTTCCTGATCGAGTCTCAAAGGCTGACTTGCACAAAAATTTCTCACACCGATATCGTGTGTGGAAGGGCTCTCGCTCAACGGATCAAAGGTACGCTGGGGATAACGTATCATACTTTGATATCTAAGTTCGTATAGGGAGTATATAGTTCAGCTAAGCACACCGAATTACGGTCAGGGCTATCATTTGAAGATTACTTATTTTTCTTTAGGATTGTTAAACAAAGCTATTTATGATGGTTGATAGTCGTATGTGGTTATATGTAACTCTAACGATATTATGGTAGTTTGCGATTCTCAAAGCTATAAAGCGCCAAACGCGACTCGATTATTTCCTGATTGGTATACATTCATCAACTTAACTGGTTGGCTTAAAGTCCGAGATTCTAACTTATTCCTTATAGAATGTGTATTTCTCATGTCTCATCCTAATTCCCTTTAAAAGTTTGGGTCTGCCCATGGGTTTTGGGCATTTTCAAGACAACCCTTAACAAGTATGATTCATTACTCATTTGGAGAGTGATTTGTGTGTTTGCAAGTTGGATTGAGTTTCAAAAGACTTAAATATCAATTTTAATGACGATATATTTTTTTGGGTAAATATATCTCTTGACCTTTGGGGTTGTATTAATTTAAACCATAAATTAATAATTATCAATTTAAATGCTGAACTTTGGAAGTTATATCAATATAAACTTTGAACTATAAACCTTGAATTTTTAGGTTGTATCAATTTAAACCACGAACATTCATAAGTAATCACTTTTAAAATCTTGAATTTTTATAAGTATATAAATTTAAATTTTGAGCTTTCATAAGTGAATCTAAATAAAACATAATGAAGAGTTTAAATAGATACACTTATGAAAGTTTCCGGTTTAAATTGATGCAATCATTAGTTTTGAGGCTTAAATTGATATAACTCTCAAGGGTCAAGGTTTAAATTGACACAATTATTAGTTTAAGGTTTTAATTGGTACAACTCCAAAGTTCAACGATATAAATTGATATATATCGGGTGTACACGAGGTGGATTGGGATAGGTTGAGGTATTATTTTGACCAACCCAAAAATTCGAGTTGGTCGAGTTGGCTACCTGAATGACCTAAACAAGGTCTCCAACCCAACTCAATCCAACCCAACCTTTAAAATTCAGATTGATTAGGTTGGGTTCTCGAGTTTTTTTTTTTCTTTTTTATTGCATTTTTTATTAACTTAAAATACTTAAATTTGTGTCAACACATACTCATAATTACAATTTCATAAAACTCAAATGTTTAATATCAAAATTCAATATATCTATTACAAACTTCATATAAACATTATAAAAATGTATATGAGTTATAACATTTATAAGTTATATATATAATATTAGAAATTCAGGTTGGATTGGGTTAACTTGAAGGTTTAAGAATGCAATCCAGATCCAACCCAATTCGAAAAAACATACAAAAAAATTCAATCCAATCTAACCCGAAATTAAAACTAACCCATTCTAACTCTTACACTTTGGATTAGGTAATCGGGTTATTTGGATTGCCGTGTCATTTGAATACCCTTAATTTGTCTCCCTTTTTCTAATTTTGTGAAAGGATATTGATGACTATTAGAAATTTATTAGAGTATTTAATAAGTATTGCAAAGAGTTAAAAGATATATTTGTATTCATATAGTAATACTAATTGACATATTTCACATTTTGTTTATATTAGACCATATAATTGAAATATTGATCAATCTCTTATATTTAGACTCGAAATATATCAATGGACACAAGATCGATAAAAGGGTAAACTTTAATGGTATGTTTTAAAAAATGCAAAACACAATATTTTAATATTAAATTGAATTTACTAAATGACTAAACTACCCAAAATATAAATTTTGGTTAGGAGAGTACTTGATCTCTAATATATTAAAAGAGGGGAGTACGAGAATTTTTATTTTTCCAAATTTGCCCTCCATTTTTACTATAATATCTTCTAGATTTTGTGGTAATTAACAATTCTATTATTAGCTTTCATCTTTTTCTGATTTTTTGTCTGTTGAATCAATATATTTATAATTTCTTCAACTCAGTGACCCTTCACAATCACAAAAGGAACCTATTTAATTTTCAGATATTCGAAAATAATGACAATTAATTTTTTTTCCTTTTTAGTAGATTATATAATCTTGGTAGATTTCATCAACAATTCTAAATATTACAATACATTTAGAATTTATTTGAATGGGGGATTTTAGTAGATTTGATGCATGAAAAGTATTTGATAAAATGCATATAAAAGCTATAGTTACTTGAAACACCATTTGCTTGCTGTAGTGTTATCTGTTTGTGTTACTTGGGAAAACAATGTTTGCTATTTTTTTCTTTCCAGTTGATTACGTGATCTTCCTGCATTCAGCTAATCTAATATGAATATTGGGATTTTTTTTTTTTTTTTGATTAAATTTTGATATTTTTATTTAAATCTTTGATATTCATAAGTGATTATGTTACAGAATCTCTATATCTTTATACCTTCCGTCTCTTTTTATTTTTTAATAATAATAATTTAAAGTTTCTATTTTGTATCTTCATTGTAGATGTATGTTAGTCTCCATGTGTATGTCATCTCAAAATTTTCGTCATAACGCCTCAAAAGGTTCATATATATAAAAAGATTTTCATTAATGTTTAACAAATTATTCAATAGAAACTAGCACGATTAACATATTGTTTTCCATATATTTTATTAGTGTGAAGAGAGACCAGAGATTTAAAAGACAATTAATTAGTATTTGAGAAGATAAGTGAACAAAGAGATTTACATATAGTTGAGAAAATTAGGGAGATAATTGGTACAAATGGATTTTCTTCTAAATTTTAATTTCAATTTTAATTTTAAAAGCATACTAACTATTCATTTTTTTTATATAGAATTTCGTTATTAGAACTATTATGTACATAAATGAACTTTTTAATTTTTTTTAAAAAATTTATAAAATAGAATATAACCTCGTAGTTTTATTAACTTCTAGGTACAGTGTTAATGAAATTTATAACTTATATTAAAAAACTTTATTGTCCTCTCAAGTCATATAAAATAAAAAATACTTTGAAAAAAGTTATGAGAAATTTTAAAGTAGCAAACAAACATTTACTTTAATAAGATAAAAATAATATTCATCATTTAAAAAAAATAAAAAATATAATTTTTTCGGACAACAAGTCTTTTACATATCAAAATTAGAATTTTGTAAATGAAAAAAATAGTTTGATATTTTACTTTACAAAAATATAGATTATAGGTATTAAAATGAAACGATATAATATTTATTTGTCATATGTTAAAACATACTAATTTTTACTATGTTTAATTAAAACTACAAGATTTTGCACGTATTTTTTATTAATCTAAATATAAGATTCAAATAAAAATAATGGAATTATATGGTATTTTCAACGGAATTAAAAAGCAAAACAAAATCAAGACAATCAAGATCGAGGAAGGAAAATAAACCATAAAAACGAAGTCAAATCAAAGCAAGTGGAAAAATAATCATTTAAAATGCAAGGTCACAGAATCTTAGGGTTGTTTTGTTGGCCATCCAAATTTGTTTTAGGTTTTTAGATTTAGATTAACAATCCAAATTTTGTTTTTAAAAATCATTTTTAGATTTTATGATGCCAACTATGCAATTCTAAATAATATATATATTATATAATATATATATATAAATATATATTATATATATATAATATATATATATATATATATATATAATATATTTTGATAGCAAAAAATTTCAAACTTTTGAAATTTTTTACTATAAAAATAATATATTAATATTTTTTTATGTTTAAAAAGGTCCCTATATTAAAATATAATTTTATTTCCATTCAATCATTAGTTATCAAATTTTTATTTTTAGATTCACAACTAACTACTAAAGTTTGTTAATTTAAATTTAATATAAAATTTAAGATTTGGAAAATGAAAATAAACAACAAACAACAAACAACAAAATAAAAAACAACCTAGTTAGCAAGGAGATATAAAATCTAACTAATTGAAGTTTAATTTAAAATCTAAGATTTGTAGTACAACATTAAAAAAAAATGAAAAAAAAAATTCTGAAAATCGAAATCTGGGATTGACACAAATGCCCTTATATTTGGTGCACGACTTTGTACTTAAGTGAATCATGACACATATATCATTATAAATATCATGATATAATAGAGAAATAAATACAATATTATCTTTGATAATTCTAAATATGTTAAATTTATTATGAATTGGACTCATATGTCAATCTTAATATAGTTCTTGAATTATTCTACGTTAACGAGCAGCTAGAGTCGGCTAGATGTTGTAAATCAATCATTTTGAGGCTGTAATATTGTTTGTTGTCATCCACCTTCCATACTACTGTGATGTGCTAGATAAACATCTTTGAACATACAAAATTCTACAAGAGGACAACGTTCATTAGGTTAGATTTTCGAGCTCACAAAATTACAAAGAACGATAGTCAACAAAAATGAAGTTGATCACATTAATTTGAAATAAAAGTGGTTATATTTAGGAATTAAAACGTATAAAAATCTTAAATTCAAACTCAACCAGATTATGAGATAAATCTAAAAAAATAGTTCAGTGATAATATTTTATTTTAATAAAAATAATAATGGAAAGATAATTCTAAAATAAAATATGAAAAAGTGAGGGAATCTAAATACACCTTACCCATAAAATTGCTAAGGTCATTTCAGCTAAAAACTAAACATTTTTATTTATGAATTTTTTTGGGGCTATTTTTCAATTTTTGGTTATAATACACTCCAATTTCCCCATATCAATTTGGTTGGATTCGACCTATCTGAACACTGAAAGCCCAAAGCCTAGGAGGCCCACTGAGGCCTCCAATACAACTTAATATAATTTTGCCCAAAAATAATAATTTAAAAGGTAATAAGAGTATGTAGTATTTTTAGAGTTAATAATTATGATGTATTTAATAATATTTTTAAAGAATTGTAAATATAACAACAACTCTATTATTGATTGACTCACTTTTTTTTTTTTTTTTTGAAAAAAACTTCTATAATTACAACTTTTATCGCTAGGAAAAATATCAGGTTGACTAAACTAAAATTTTAAACTAACAATTCCATTAAGTAAAACTTTAATTCGTCATTTATTTAAAGAAAAACTGCCATGGGTAGCAAATCAATCGGAAGAATTACATATATAGCTTTAATTTTTAGAGTGAGTAAATATAGCAAAATTTTCATACTTAAATTTTTGTTTTCTTTCTCGATATTCTAATTTTACTCCCACAATCGTGTCAAAATCCAATCATACTTCCAAAATTTTCTCACATTTTCTTTCTTCACTAGAATTTCAATCTCCCCATTTTTGCCTGCACAAGGTCTGGCTGTATGACCCATAAAAAATTCCTCCTACTATTCACCATACGTGCCAAAACTCCACGAGACCATGATTTCCCATTACCGTAATGCTTCCAAAACTTGCATAAACGACCATTATTTCTCAGTCGTCTCTTTGACTCTCACGTTCCAGTCTTCAAGTCAATCGATTATTGTCCATCTTTGCAGTACTACCGCTCATTCGTCGATTGCCAGCCACGTCTTTTGTGATTCCTCTGCAAGTTTCTTTCTCTCTCTCTCCCTCTCTCTCTAAACTCTTCTTTTAGTTTTTTATTCCAACTTTAGCCATTGCCTTCGGCCACCATCACCTTCGTTCGTCCGCCGTCAATCGTGTTCTGCCACCAACTTCTTGTAGGAGTCACTAAATTTCGTTGCCTAAAAGAATTTTTCTCTCTTTTTCGTTGTAGTAATAATATATGAAGTAACTCTAATCCTCACACTGAATAACTAATTGATAGAGAAAGAGAGAAAAAATACATAAGACATTTACGAATATCAAGTGCATTAAGTGTATATAAATAGTGTATCAAATATATGAGTATATATTAATAGTGTATAAAGTGTATATTAATAGCATATCAAATTTATCAAGTGTATATCAGTAGTATATCAAGTGTATGTCACGAGTTTATCAAGTGTATCCATTATATATTAGTAATATATCTAAGTGTATGTCAAATATAAGAAGACATGAGTGTATTAGATGCCAATCAGTAAATACTTACTTAATTTATATAATTAAATGAAGTATATCAATAGTATATCATTTATATATATTCAACTTAAGATATATCACTTGACAATTGTACTTGATATCGAGTATATCAATGATAGAGGGTATTATAGACACATTTCTTTAATGCTTGAGCGAATTTTTGCTAAATTTACAAAAGAAAAAAAAATGTAAAGGCATTCTTGCAATTGCCCCTTATTTAGAACTTACTATTATTTATTGACAACATACATTGCATCTGATTTACAAAGTTAAAAAATATAATTTTTTTAAAAATAATATGTTGAAAATATATATATGCCCATAATTTGTAATTAATTTATATTGTTTTCAAATATAGGAAAATGAACCAAAATATTTATAAATATAGAAAAAATTCATTGTCTATCTGCGATAGACTATTATTGTAACGATCTGAGTTCAAGAGGGGTACATGAATGAACTGGTATCACATCCGAATGAGAGAGAACTGGTATCACATCCGAATGAGAGGGATTCTAAGGATATGAAAGTATTGTTAAAAAATGCTTAAAACAATTGAAAGTTACTATTTATACCAACAAGGTGCACATTCTTTTTCGGTGGCTCAATCATGGGAACTCCAAAGTTAAGCGCAATAGTCAAGGGAGGATGACGTACTCAGGTCGCAGGGGACGTAGGAGAATGTTGGGGCTATCAGGTGCCGAATCCAGATTTCGAATCTTGATCCTGGGGCATTACAATTATCTGTGTTTATCTGTGCCATGATAGATACAGATAGTAGTCTATCGCAGATAGACTGTTGTTCGCACAGGTTTCAGGAGAAACTTGTTTTGTGAAGTTGAATTTGGTTTTTGTATTAATAAGTATAGCGGGTATAATCTCTAATACATAATCCTATGATGTAATCTCTAATACATAATCCTATGATGTTTTCAAAATAAGCCTTAATCTTTAAACTGGTTGATCTTCTTAGATGATCAATCTTTGGGTTTGATGATCTTTTGGGATGATCAGCCTTTATCCTTGTTGATCTTCTTGGATGATCGACTTTTGATCAATCTTTTTTGGAGTTGAGCTTGTGTTGATGTAGATTTGATGCGGACATGGTTTGATCTCTAGTACTTAATCCTCTAATTCTCTCGGTTGAACGTGTACGATTGATGTATGGAAGTAGTGGATGTTCTTGAAGTTGGAGTCTTGCTTGTTTCTCCAAAGGACTTCTTCGTACTGACCCCCACAAATGAAGAGAATTTCTCTATTATAGAATTCTTAGGTGGGCTTGGTGAGTTTAGATTTGGTTGGTCCATGTACCTGGCTCTTATACCCATTTAATTGGATTTGGATCTAATTTTGGCATTTGGCCAATTGGACCTTAGCCCACATTATATTATCAAATTGGACAACAAGTGGCATCATTGGCACTTGCCAATTTATGTTTTCAATTTCAATTTAGAACATATATCAATATTTAATTAGTTCCAAAATTAAATGATTTTTAATTTCATTATTAATTTGGTAAGTGACGCAACAATTTATGATTGTTCCAAAAATTCTCATTTAACAAATGTCCCTTTTTGAGATTTATGCACATGTATGGGTGGATGAGTCTCAAAAAATATAAAGTTGGAATCAAAATGTAAGTCATACACTCTTGGGTTTGACTCTATTTGATGTATCCATTTAATCAAACTAATGAATCTAGTACATAAATTTAATTAAAATTTGTGATAAACTTTGGAACATGACCAAACTTTAATTTAAGGAGGATTTCAAGTTTTATCTCCAATTTAATTTGGTCTGAAGATAAAACTTAAAAATTGAAATTTAGTATGAAAATTGGAATATGGCCAAATTTTTAATTTAAGAAAAATTTCAAGTTGTATCCTCAAATTATTTTGATTTGGAGACAAGCTTAAAAATTTTAATTTAGTATGAAATTTGGAATATGACAAAATTTTTAATTTAAGAAAAATTTCTAGTTTTATCCTAATTTAATTTGATTTGGAAATAAAAATTTAAAAAATTGAATTTAGTATAAAATTTAGAATATGATCAATTTTTTTTTATTTGAAATAAATTTGATATTTTATCTCCAATTTAATTTAAGGATGAAATCTAAACTTTTATCTTAAATTTGGGATAAATTTTGAATTATGCACAAATTTTAATTTAATTTGACTTTTTTTTTTTTGACAAATTTTTGGTTTAAACCAATTTAATTTTGTTTAGAAAAAATGAATTCCAATCTGGATAATATGAATCAAATCCGGCCAAATAAGTACATCAAAAAGAGGAAATATAAGATTCTCAACTAGATTGTGTTAAATTCAGAAGAATTTCAAGATTTGATTCTCCAGAAGATTTGGTTCGAGTGCAAAATCTGACAAGGATTTGAATTTAGACTCCCATAAATTTGACCAATCCGTTGCTTTTGACTCTTAGTTTATGGTAATTTTTCATCTTCTTCTTTTTTAGTGAACATTTTTTTTTTTTTTTAATCTTTCCTTCTTCCCGATTTTGATTTCCAAAATTACAAATTTTGGTCAACTATGATTTTTTGGTCAAAATTATAATCTTCCTCTTGTAAAAATTTTCAAGGAAATCAAGCAGTTTTGCACTAGGCTAATGTGTCGCCCAGTGGTTGTAGTTCTTTTTTGTGTATTTTTTTCTTTTTTCTTTTCAAGAGTATTGATTTCTTTCTCCCCAATTTTGGAAATTGCACTTTTTCTTTCACTATTAATTTTAGTCAACTGCATTTTTTTCTTGGTGTTGCTCATGCGGCCGCCATGCGTTTCTTGGTCCGACATCAATATCTAGATCATCACAGGGACGACGACATTCGGACAGGTGGGTGCTATGGCTGGCTGTGGTAAGTTGCCGACGAACGAGGTGTGAAAGAGAGAGAGGCTGCGTGGGTGAGAGATCGATGGGACGAGAGGGAGGACGGAAAAGCAAAACTCACTGGCGAGTGGCGACACTATGACGATAGACAATGGTCGCTCTCAGTGGCTCGGACGACTGGAAGTCAGACAGTGCCGAGGAAACAGACAGTGCGGTGGCTGCTTTCCTCCTCTTGGGTGCGTTTTGTGTGAGGTAGAGAGAGAGAGCGGAGAAGTAGGAGTTTTTTTTAGAAAAACTTAGAAAAAGGTAGTATTGTATGACAAATACATTTTAAGAAAACCATGACACCATGACTTCAACTTTTAGATAGCATTCACATACAATTAGATAGCAATCATGTAGTAATCACATAATAATCACATAACAATCACATACAAAACAAATCACATAACAATCACATGCAAATCAGATAGAGGTATGAGTTTTTTTGCCATGTTTTCAAAAAAAGCATGATATAGGGACACACCCCCAATTTTCAATTTATTTTTTAACCTAGATATCTCTCAAAAGGTGGTTTTTTTTTTTTTTTTTTTTTTTTTGCAAGACTTAATTGGTAACTCCATCCTGTCTTTTCTTTCTTGAGGAGGAGAGAAAAGGAAAAGAGAACCCAACTTTCCTACCTAAATCTCTAGAGGTAGACCTATATATATTTTATTATTTTATTATTTTTAAGAATTATACTTTTTATATATCCCCGGTGTATATATCATTGAATGTTTGACATGCTTGTCCCCTTGAAATGAGATTGTCACCACCAAAGTTACTCACAATGACTCTAATTATAGCCCCTATATAGGTGATTATGTGGCCAGCTCCGCCAAAACAATATGACTCCTGCTAGACAACCTTATGTGGGTGATTGCCAGCTTCGTCGACAATGATCTGACACCTGTTAGACACAACCATAATGTGGGTGACTTGTATGTGCATCATAACAAAAATGGTCTATAGTATATAGATAAGGTTGGGTACCTTTGGTCTATAGTATATAGATAAGGTTGGGTATGGTAACACTATGAATACGATCTACTTTGTAGAGGTTACAACTGTTGTAAAGTGCTATAAATGATTTGATTCTGATAATTTATATGGAAACATGCGAGTGGGGTATTCTATACAAAAAGTTTGTATAAGACCGGACCACAAAATAGATCTCTTTTTATAACACCGTTGCTAGAAGAGACCTACATTTCAATAGGACGACCATAGGAGACTTGACCTTAATTCTGAGTGAGTTTTAAACTCCTATCTATGAGGGCGATTCTTTGATTTGTATGGGTGAGAGTGGCTAGATTTGTTGATTTAATAAGTTTACCATTTTGGGAGGATATATTCGAGTAAGAAGCTGGAAATATAACTTCTTACGGGCCTGAGAGGTGTTAGTTTATAGTTGGACTACAAACTATTTATTCATTAGAGATATTAGTAGTATTTAAGAAGTTAGATGTAACTATAGGGGTAAAATGGTAATTTGACCCAATTGTAATTATAAGCGATTTGTGAAGTGCCTGGTAGTTAATGAATATTGATTAATTTAATTAAAGAGTTTAATTAATTAATTTCATATCATTGGAGATTCTAATCTGTAGATCCATAAAATTTTCTTGTTAGCTCACTAAAGGAAAAGAGAATGATTTTGTTCACGTCAATTGATGATATAACATATTAATGAGATTAATATGATATGATATTATGAGATTCATATTAAATCCTTATTATGACTTTGATTCATAAAGAATTAATTAATTAATTTTGAGAGGTGGAGGCAAATAAACATATGATGTTTATTAATTAATTAAGTATATATTAAATTGGATTTAATATGATTATTTAATAGGCTAATTAATTAAATAATGGTTATTTAGTTAAATTAGCCCTAAGGGTAATTTTGGAAAGCTATGGAGAAACTCTCTATATAAATTCATCATTTTGCCCATATTAGGGCAAGGGGATTTCATTTGATGAAACCCTAGCCTTCAAAATCACTTTCCTCCAAAAAAAAATCTCTTATCCATATTCTCTATTCTTGTTCCTTAATCAAGGTGTGAGAGACCACTCTTCTCCCTTTGGTTCCTAGAGAATAACGAGGTCTCACTTACGGTGGTGTTTATTGTTTGTTGGAGAATCGTTCCGGAGAAGACGACGAGGAAATCATGAAGAGTTCGGAAATCATCGAAGGTATGTGATATTCTTCTTCCCCTTTTCTTTTTTCTTTTCTAAGCATGCTGATCTACAAGTTTATCCTCTATTTTATTCTATTTAGTTCCTGTTTTGTTTCAATTTAAATCGAAAAGATGAAATGTAAGACGTTCACACGCTTCCACTCAGGATTTGATCTCTTCAATTGGTATTAGAAACAATTTTTTTTGCATTTTCGATTTTTGCTTTTGTTTTTTATCGCTTAGAAGAAAGTACACGATCGTGTAGTAAATAGGCTGCGATTGTATAGACGATCGTTTAGTAAATGCTCGGGCGCTAGCCAATCATTTAAAAAAACTTATGTGATCGTTTAGAAAGAGGCGTGCGTGTATACGATCGTGTAGCAACGATGAGCTATTATGTAATCTCTTGCTTTGCTATGCGATAGGCTGTATACACTTTTTTTGAGCGAATTATGTGATCTCTTGCAAAATGAAAACAATTTTTATTTTATTCTTCAGTTACAAAAACCGAATTAAACCTCCCACTAACACATGGTTACGGAGAAAATGTCGGCGCAATTATCCCATAGTTATCCAATTAAAAATAATAAATATAATCATATTATATTCATTAACCTATAGTTTCATATCACATATAAATCATAGTGTTTTCTCCTCCACTAGATATAAATCATATTTATATCCATTTTCCTCCAATTAATGTATCTCATACATAAAGTCAATCATATCATATATAATTTGTTGGGATTGATGCCTTAAAGTCTTATGTCCTATAGTTTGTAAACAGTTTGTACGAACGCTTGTGATGTATAATATATGATATTTACTTCACATTTTTTTTGCTCTGTTGAATGTTTTATTTGCTTTACCACAAACCAATAAATCTAAAATTCCTGGTTATCTGGATGTATCTTAAGCATGTATAAGGTGACATACAAGTGGATCATGTCTTAAGTGATAACCACAATGGTCTATAGTATATGGATATAGGAGGAAAACCTTATCTTGGTAACGCTACGGATGCGACCCGCTTTGTGGAATGGTCACAAGTTTTGTGACTTGTCACAGATGGTCTAATCCTAATCATTCATGTAGGGGAGATGCGAGCGGGGACGTCCTATACAAAGAGTTTGTATAAGATCTGACCACGAAGTGTTAATGTCTCGTTATATAACACCGTTCAGGACAAAGACTTCACTTCACTAGGATAACCATAGGTAACATGACCTCAATCTTGAGTGAGTTGGGAACTCTTGCCATTGAGGGCGGTCCTTTGATTTGCATGAGTGCAAGTGGCCAGGTCGTCGACTCAAACTTACCAGTTTGGAGATTCGTCTAATTTGGGAGTTGGGAATGCAACTACCCAAAATAGATTTCATTCCTTTCCCGAAGCAAGGGCAAGTAGATAGATAGCTCATTTGAGGGCTGATTCCAGGGCTTGAACGATGTGGCACCACACACTTTCTCTTAACTCGAGAGGTGTTCACACATAGTTGGACTATGTTGTATTGTTCATTAGAGGAATCAGTGGTATTTAAGAAGTGAGATGTAACTATAGGGGCAAAACGGTAAATTAGCCCAGTTGTACTTACGAGCATCTGTGAAGGGTCATTGTACTCATGATTGGTTATATTCGATGGACACAAAAATATATCTGTGGTAAGAAAGTTTAGCTGTTAGTCTTTAGTGGAATGCACGACAGTTAATGGATGGCGGATCTCGTGGCTAAAGAGTTTAGTCAGCTATTCACGTACTGTTGAAGCTTCGAGCCACAAGTCCATAAGTGAAGGATCTCATATCTAAGAGTTCCATGAGCGCGTTAGGATCGCTTCGATCTCATCGTGACCGAAATACATTCATACGAACAGTTATGCAAACAAACACTAATTATCGGCATGCTAAGAACAAGATAAATAACAAAGGAGATAGTTCCATACCAGTTGAAGACAATCTTCACACTTCAGAACTCAACGCAGCGGAACCCTCCACTCGATCAACCAATGCCCAGCAGCAGCGTCAACTACAGCAACATGAACAATCACACGAACACGAACGCCGCGGGGACGACACCACTAGTAAAGAGCTCTGGGTATTCTTGGAATGAGAACCCAAAGCGTGGTCTTTGATGAATTTGGTAGAGGAAGGAGGAAACTTGAATCGTGTAGGCGATAAGCAAATGGGACGGAACAAAACGCTATCGCATACCAGACTGCTTATCGTTTAGGAGAAACTACACGATCGTGTAGGTTTTACTAAACGATCGTTTAGGAAAAGGTATATGATCGTTTAATAATATCGGCACATTATACGATTGTTTAGAGAAGCTATGCGATCGTGTAGGTGACAATGTACGATTATTTAGGCACGAGGTAGACGATTGTTTAGGCGAAGAGGACTATCGTATAAGCTCTCGTTTTACGTAAGCGATCGTTTAGATGTTGACCAACACGAGGTCTCTCTTTTTCTCTTCGGGCGATCAATTGAACGAATAAAAAATGAAAAAAAATTTCATTTTAATTCATCGGTTACAATAACTGATGCTGCCCACTAACCTACATCCGAACGTGAAATTTGGATTAATTATCATATAATTAATCAACTAATTAATTAATAAATATAATCATATTATATTTTTATCCTATAGTTTGATATCACATATCTACTATAGTATTTTCTCCTTATTAGATATAAATCATATTTATATCTAATTTTCTCCAAAATAATGTATCTCATACATTTAGCCAATTATATCATATATAATTGAACTTCCTCTTGTCAATTTGAACATTTCAAATTAACCCAAATACTGGTTCTCGACATTATCCAAGCCACCTAGGAGACCTAACGGACCTGTGGCTCGAAGCTCCAACGGTCCGTGAATAGCTAACTAAATTATTTAGTCACGAGATCCACCATCCGTTAACTATTAGACATTAAAGTAAAGACCAACAGCTGAACTCTTCTTACCACAGATATATTTCTGTGTCTATCGGATATAATCAATCATGAGTATAATGACCCTTCACAGATGCTCGTAAGTACAGTTGGGCCAAATTACCGTTATACCCCTGTAGTTACATCTCACTTCTTAAGTATCACTGATTTCTCTAATGAACAATACAACATAGTCCAACTATGTGTGAACACCTTTTAGGCCAAGAGAAGGTGTGTGACACCACATCGTTCAAGCCCCGGAATCAACCCTTAAGGGAGCTATCTATCTACTTACCCCTGCCTCGGGGAATGAATGAATTCCATCTTGTGTAGCTAAGTTCCCAAATAAGACGAATCCCCAAAATGGTAGGTTTGAATCGGTGACCTGGCCACTCGCACCATACAAATCAAAGGACCGCTCTTAATGGTAGAAGTTCCCCAACTCACTCAGGATTGAGGTCATGTTACCTATGGTCATCCTAGTGAAATGAAGTCTCTATCATGATGGTGTTATATAACGAGACTTCGTGGGCAGGTCTTATAAAACTCCTTGTATAGGACGCCCGCTCGCATGTCCTCAAAACGAATGATCAGGATCAGACCATTTGTGACAAGTCAAAACACTTGTGACCATTCCATAAAGCAGGCCGCATCCGTAGCGTTACCAGGATAAGGTTTTCCTCATATATCTATATACTATAGACCATTTTGGTTATCACTCAAGACATGATCCACTTGTATGTCATCACATACATGCTTGAGTCACATACAGATAAACAGAGATTTTATGTTTATTGGTTTGTGGTAAAGCAAATAAAACAAGTAACTGAGCAAAAATACAAGATGTGAAGTAAATATCATATATTAACAACACAAGCATTCATACAAACTGTTTACAAACAACTCATGATTGGTTATATCCGATGGACAAGAAATATATCTGTGGTAAGAAGAGTTCAGCTGTTGGTCTTTAGTGGAATGCCTGCAGTTAACGGATGGTGTATCTTGTGGCTAAAAAGTTTAGTCAGCTATTCACGTACGGTTGGAGCTTCAAGCCACAGGTCCATAAGGTTCTCTTGGTAGCTTAGATAAAGTTGAGAATCAATTTTTGAGTCAGTTTGAAATGTTCAAATTGACAAGAGGGAGTTTGATTGAAGATTGTCTTCAACTGGTACGTTTACTTAGTCTTTTGTATTTTAATTGTTAAAGCATGCCTATAATGAGTGTTACAATGCATATCTATTTGTTAGAATGTATGTGTGGTAATTCGATCACAATGAAATCAGTAAGATCTATATGTGCTCGTGGATACTCTTGTTTAAGAGTTCCTTCATAATTAACCAGTTCAATCATATCATATATAATTGAACTCCCTCTTGTCCATTTGAACACTTCAAACTGATCCAAAAACTGATTCTCAACTTGAATCCATTGAGCTACTAAGAGAACCTTATGGACCTATGACTCGAAGTTTCAATGGTACATAAATAGCTGATTAAACTCTTTAGCCACGAGATCCACCATCCGTTAACTGGCAGACATTCCACTAAAGACCGACAGCTGAACTCTGCTTACCACAGATATATTTATGTGTCCATCGGATATAACCAATTAACAGTATGATAACCCTTCATAGATGCTCATAAGTACAGCTGCGCCAATTTACCGTTTTGCCCCTGTAGTTACATCTAACTCCTTAAGTACCATTGATCCCTTTAATGAACAATACAACATAGTCCTACTATGTGTGGACACCTCTTGAGCCATGAGAAGATGTGTGGCACCACATCGTTCAAGCCCCAGAATCAACCTTTAAGGGAGCATTCTATCTACTTACCCCTACTTCGGGGAAGGAGTGAATTCCATCTTGTGTAGCTGAGTTCCCAGCTCCCAAATCAGATGAATCCCCAAAGTGATAGGTTTGAGTTGTCGACCTGGCCATTCGCACCCATGTAAATCAAAGAACCACCCTCAAAGGTAGGAGTTCCCAATTCACTCAAGATTGAGGTCATGTTACCTATGGTCATCCTTGTGAAGTGAAATCTCTGTCATAAACGACGTTATATAACGAGACGTTAACACTTCGTGGTCAGGTCTTATACAAAATCTTTGTATAGGACGCCCCTGCTCGTATGTCCCCACATGAATGATTAGGATCAGACTATGTGTAACAAGTCATAACACTTGTAACTATTCTATAAAGAGGGCCGAATTCGTAGCGTTGCCAGAATAAGGTTTCCCTCTTATATCTATATACTACAGACCATTTTGGTTATCACTTAAGACATGATCTACTTATATGTCTCCACATACAAGCTTAAGTTACATAATGACAATCAGGGATTTTAGTTTATTGGTTTGTGGTAAAGCAAATAAAACATCCAATGCTCATAGACAATAAATGAAGAAAATATCATATATTATACATTACAAACGTTTGTTAAAAAACTGTGTTTACAAACTACAGGACACGAGAGTTTAAGGCATCATCTCTAACAATAATTACACGTTAAATTTTGGAATTAAACATAATTGAAGAATCAATTAATATATAAATATGATTTAAATATTAATTTCATGAATAAGGATTCATGATGATGGATTTGGTGACTAATTTAATATTTGATATTAAATTAATAGAATTAATTAAATTGTTTAATTAATTATTATTATTAATTTTATTAGAAAAATTAATCATTTAATTAAATTTTGTAAAATTAATAAAATTTCAATTTTAATCAAAGAATTAAAATTGAAAATTGATTTTTATTTTAAAATTGAAATTCAAAATGGAAAAATTTTGAAATATGGAAAAACCCACGAAGTGGGATTTTTCCACTCAACTTCAAAGCACCTTAGTCACCATAATCCATTAATTCCACCAAGTTGGTGGTGTCTTCATGGGATGAAGACTTCAAAGCATGGGTTGATGGTTTTAAATACAAAAAGGGATTCAGCTGAAAAGGACATGCAATTGCTGAATTGCTGTGTTTTTTAAAGTTGAAGAAGTTATTCTTCAATAAGCTAAAAAACTAGAAAAACCTGTCCTCCATTTCCCTAAGTTCAAGCTTGTTTTGAGTCCCACAAATCAATCTAAAGCTCCTAAAGAATAGTAGGGAAGCTCTAGTGGTGGTTCACGACCTGAATTGGAGAAGATTGCAGTTGTTTTTCGTTGAAGAAAAGGATCTTCAAAGGTATATAATGAAACCCTCTTGATACCCCATAAACATGCTTAGTTTGATATCAAAATCAAGGAATTAGAATGCTTAATGATTCGGTTTTCTTCCGCTGCATGTTTCTGTAAACCAACAAAGTAACTTTGACACAGACTGCCTCGGAGCACAACGTTGTTGATCCATCTATAAAAGATCTCACTGTTAAAGTGTTTGAGGGTCACCTAGTGTCACACCCCGCCCCGAGCCCGCCTTCTGGGCTCGAAGAAAGGCATGAGAGACTACAGATACCACCTTTTTGTGATACCTACTGCCCATCTAAACCTCTTTACTCTCAGTAAACTTTAACTCAAGGAGATAAACAACAATTGATTGATTATGCCCATTTTATTACAATAGTATAACGTTTGTACAACTCAAAGACTTAACTACAAAGTTTACAATAACTCTATAACCCTGGAAGTGTGACTGTGGTTGTGGCAGACCTTGACCTCAACGCCTTATCGTCTAATGCATTTGCCTTATCGTCTAATGCATTTGCCTATCGTCAACGCTATCGCCCAGCGTCTGCGTCTATTGCGTAATGCCCATCATTTAGCATTCTGTCTATCGTGTAGCGCTCGTGCTCATCGTGTAATGCTGTCGCTCAGCACCCGCGTATCATCTAGCACTCATCTTATCGTGTAGCGCTCACTCAACGCTTAACGCTATCGTATAATGCTATCGTATAGCGCTATCGTTTAGCTTCCACGCTTATCGTCTAGCGTTTGCATTGATCGTGTAGTGTCATTGCTTATCATGTAGCCTCATCATCTAGCGCATCACTTCACATCGTTTAGCTCTGCCTAAAGCTACACAATTGTCTTTCCAACACCTTGTGCTCAAGATTCTCTCGCTCCATTCTCGCTCACGCAGCCTCAACGCATGAGCAACTCTTGGCAACGCCTCAATGCTTCGGCCAACATGCGTCCAACCTCATAAAATGCATGGTTGCTTTTGGCTTGAATGCTCAATCTCTTTTAACCCTCTACTTACTCAACCTCATCTCATGTGTTAATGGTTCCTAATACCCAACGCATGGCTTCTTTTGACTTTACACTTAGCCAATTTTCTACTAGTTAAGGCTTAACTTAAAGCTACTCAAGGAAAATCTACTCAACACTTAGAAATTTTCCTTCTCTTCAACATAGGATTTAACTTATACTTAGTTAATTCCCTTAATTTCCTTCTTAAGTAGGGAAATTGAAATTCAGGTTTCACATTTACTTCCTCCTTAAGAAAATTTTGTCCTCGAAATTTACTCGAACGTACTCTAGTTTAAGGTTTCACAACAACCTCTGTTGCAACCTTTATAACCTTGTCTATTACCACGCTTCCACTGTGACACTCTGATATTAACACCTTAGTTAGTCCAACAATACCTTTCCTAGCCATCTCTTAGCTAGTCGTCAAACCAAACTATCTATAAACAACCTTTCTATCTCAAACACTAAATGAGAATAATTAAATTCATACTTACCTTCCTCGGTAGGTCTTCAGGTAGCGTTGTGAGTTCCAGCTTCGGTTGCCTGCAAGGTCCTGCCACTTCCGCTATTCCTCTTAGTCTCACTTTGACTAATTCTTAGGTTTCTCTTTAAACCCTTACTCTACCTCACTTCCTTCTGGTTTTACTAAACTTAAATCTCAGGTTTTCTAAACTTAACCCTCCGGTTTTTACAACTTATGCTGTTGACACCAAACTGGTATCAACTTAATCTCAACCTTTCCTCAGGTTTTATGTAAACTTATTCTTTGATACTAAGCTAAATCTTCAATTTCCCCAGAAACTTATGCTCTGATACCAAGCTGCCACACTCCGCCCCGAGCCCGCCTTCTGGGCCCAAGGAGACGCATGAGGGACTGCAGATACCACACTTTTGTGATACCTACTGCCCATTTGAACCTCTTTACTCTCAGTAAACTTTAAATGAAGGAGATAAACAACAATTGATTGATTAAGCCCATTTTAACAACAGTGTAATGTTTATACAACTCCAAGACTTAACTACAAAGTTTACAACAACTCTAAAACCCCAGATGTGTGACTGTGGCTGTGGCAGACCTTGACCTTAGCAGCACCCTGAAACTCCTCACCTTTCGCTACCCGGGAAGAAAAACATGAAAGGAAAGAATGAGTTTCACAAAGATAAGTGAGTGGTAAACAACTTCTAGAGTCTATTTCAACTCATAAAATAACAAGCATATCATATATATGAGGTTAATACTCAAACCTCAACCTTGAATAAGTTTGATCTTTACTCTATCTACACGCACGGTAGATAGTTAAACTGATACTAATCATAAACGCTTACTCTCTTGTGTTCCCTTTTATTCCCTATGTGCACATAGCTCCCTGCTTATAGGCTCAGAAGCTAGGCCTATTGGCCCTCTGACCATCCCATACGAGGTCCCTCCCACAGACTCAGGAACTAGACCTCTCGGTCCCCTGACCATCCTGTGAGGTTCCACTCGGGCTCAGGAACTAGGTCTATTGACCCCTTGACCATCCCGATCACATAATCTTATTCAAATGCTAAATACTCATTATAACATAAGCATATACAATTTACTCTAATAGATATGCCTTTAGACTTAAGGGAAAGCACCACTCACCTTGGTTAGGTAGAAATCTTCCTCTTTAGAAGTTCCTTGATCTTTTCGGGCTCCTCTTTTGAACCCTAAATTCCAGATTTAATTTTAAGCTCAGATTACTCATAGTTACAAGCCTTATTTCGAGATACTTCCTTCTACAAACATGATCTAAAATTTCTCGAGAAGCTTACCTTAAAATATTAGCTTAGAAGTTTTCGTGGTTTGGCCGAAATCCTCAAAATATCAAGACTTGCTCAAGTTTACCTGATAGCTCGACCTTTCTGTCTTCTCTTTACTTTCCAGCCTGATTCCTTGAAGCTTATTTGCCGACAGCCCTACCTTGAAAACTAGACTCTTAGATCTTTTAGGTGGCTTTAGAATCACTCAAAACACACGGATATTATGGGAAAATCCTCATCCCAAGTTGATGCTAGTTCCAGATTCACTGTTTGACAGCATCTCCTCCTCTTGGAACTTCATGATCAACGCATGGTCTTGCTACCAATGCATGGCCTTCATGATCAACACATGGTCTGCTCCAAATCTACCTTCCAACACTCTTCCTTATGTTTGTTGAAGAGGATTTGGCTTATGAATTGAAGAGACATCTTGCGGTGGTATTTATAGGCTAAAAGAAATGATCCTTCTCATCTTTACTAAGCCTCAACGAAAGACACCTCCTACTCTTGAAGTGTTTCCACCATGTTTTGCCATCATCTACTTCCTTGCCATTCACCTACTCTCATACCACACACATGCTTGAGTTATCTTCCTCATGCATAAAACTTCTTTGCATGAAACTCTATTCATCCAGCTCCTACTAACTTAAGCTTCAACCTTCTCTCGATATAGCCATTTGTCCAGATGAGCTTATCAACCTTGCATAACGCAAGCCTCATCACCACTCCATCATTTAGTCCATCGTGCAGCTATTGCACTTCATCGTACAACACCATCATGTAATGAGTCTCTCGATGTCGCTTTCATTCAACCCTCTCGCTGTTTCTCGCTATAATCGTCTAATTCCTACGCCCATCGTATATCACTAATACCCGATCATGTAGCTCAATCATTTAGTAAACTCTCACTTTCAACGATCTCGCGCATAGCCTATTGCATAGCTGTTGCGCCTATCGTTTAGCTCCATCGTGTAGAACTGACGCCTTATTTTCTAATGTATCTACCTATCGTCTAACGCGTCTGTTTATCGTGCAACGCCATCGCCCCACGTCTGCATCTATCGTGTAATGCCCATTATTTAGCATTCTGCCTATCGTGTAGTGCTTAAGTTCATCATGTAGTGTTATCGCTCAGCCGCATC
The DNA here is from genome assembly GCF_009727055.1 of Benincasa hispida. Classification (NCBI taxonomy): domain Eukaryota; kingdom Viridiplantae; phylum Streptophyta; class Magnoliopsida; order Cucurbitales; family Cucurbitaceae; genus Benincasa; species Benincasa hispida. Next base: position 48,699,137 of record NC_052351.1, read on the forward strand.
GTCTAATGCCCATTCAATGCTTAACGCTATCGTTTAACTTCCATGTTTATCGTCTAGCGCTTGCACTGATCATGTAGTGTTATCGCTTATCGTGTAGCCCCATCGTCTAGCGCATCACTTCACATCGTTTAGCGTCGCCTATAGATACACGATCGTCTTTCCAACGCCTTGTGCTCAAGCTTCTTTCGCTTTCTCCACTCTCACTCACACAACCTTAACGCATGAGCAACTCTTGGTAACGCCTCAATGCTTCGGCTAACATGCGCCCAACCTCACAAAACGCATGGTTGCTTTTGGCTTCAATGCTTAATCTCTTTTAACCCTCTACTTACTCGACCTCATCTCTGTTTCCTAATACCCAACACATGGCTTCTCTTGACTTTACACTTAGCCAATTTTCTACTAGGTAAGGCTTAACTCAAAGCTACTCAAGGAAAATCTACTCAACACTTAGAAATTTTCCTTCTCTTTAATATAGGATTTAACTTATACTTATTTAATTCCCTTAATTTCCTGCTTAAGTAGGGAAATTGAAATCCGGGTTTCACACCTAGAGTGTTCAGGTCTATGAGATATGAGTCACCTAATCTAGGGTAAGTAGGAGATTTTTTTTGGGTATATTATATGCCCTTGTATATTGTATTGTATTTGATACTGTACATCCCACTCATGGTATTTGATATAATTTATACTCCATTTCATTGTAATGTATTTGATACTGTACAACCCACTCATTTTAGGAAAAGTAGGAGATTGTTGGAATTTATGTCCTAAATCTCATATATCTTGTGGTTTGTAAAGACAAATTACATATATAATAAAATAAGAGGTATTTTATTGATGTTTAGACTACATTAATTCAATCCAATAGACTAAGGTCTAAGGTTATTTTATAGAACTTAAACATGTATATGGAGACATACAGATGAATCGTGTTTAAGTTATAACCTAAATGGTCTGTAGTATACGGATAAGGTTGGGTACCTTATCTTGGTGATACTACGAATGTAGTTCGCTTTGTAGATGTTAAAATTGTTGTAAAGTGGTACAAATAATCTGATTCTGATCATTCATGTGGATCCATGTGAGCAAAGGTATTCTATACAAAAATTTATATAAGATCTGACCGTGAAATGAATAGTCTCTCTTTATAACACCATTGATAGAAGAAACGTACATTTCACTAGGATGACCATAAGTGACTTGACCTTAATCTTGAGTGAGTTGTGAACTCCTGTCTATGAGAACGATTCTTTGATTTGTATGGGTGAGAGTGGCTAGATTAGCCGACTCAATAAGCCTACCATTTTGGAGATATGTCCAAGTAGGGAGCTGGGAACACAGATACATAAGATGGAATTCACTCCTTCCCGACTTTAGAGGAAGTAGATAAATTGCTCTTTTAATAGATGATTCCAGGTCTTGAACATTGAGGCCTCAACCTCTCACTGGCTCGAGAGATGTTAGTTTATAGTTGGACTATAAAGTGTTTGTTCATTAGAGGGATTGGTGGTACTTAAGGAGTTAGTTCTAACTACATGGGTAAAACAGTAATTTAACCAAGCTAAAGTTATGAGCGATTTCTGAAAAATTGACTCACTGTTGATTGGTTATATTCGTGGACACAGAAATATATCTACAGTGTGAAGAGTGCAGTTATCGGTCTTTAGTGGAGTGTCTGGTAATTAATGAATATTAATTAATTTAATTAAAGAGTTTAATTAATTAATCTCATATCATTGGAGCTTCTAATCTGTAGGTCCATAAGGCCCCCTTGTTAGCTCACTAAAGAAAAAGAGGCATGATTTAAATTGTTCAAATCAATTGATGGAATAATATATTAATGAGATTAATATAATATGGTTAATTATAGATCTGATCTATAATTAAGAGGGAAATATTTGAATAAGATTCAAGTATTAAATTCTTATGAATTTGATTCATAAAGAATTGATTAATTAATTTTGAAAGATGGAGGCAAATAAATATATGATGTTTATTATTTGATTAAATATATATTAAATTGGATTTAATATGATTATTTAATGGGCTAATTAATTAAATAATGATTATTAAGTTAAATTAGCCCTAAGGGTAATTTTGAAAAGCTATGGAGAAAATCTCTATACAAATTCATTATTTTGCCTAAATTAGGGCAAAGGGATTTCATTTGATGAAACCCTAGCCTCCAAAATCATTTTCCTCCAAAAAAAATCTCTTCTCCATATTCTCTATTCTTGTTCCTCAATCAAGTGTGAGAGACCACTCTTTTCCCTTTGGTTCCTAGAGAATAAAGAGGTCTCACTTATGGTGGTGTCTATTGTTCGTTAGAGAATCGTTTCAGAGAAGACGATGTGGAAATCGTGAAGAGTTCGGGAATCGACGAAGGTATGTGATATTCTTCTTCCCCGTTTCTTTTCTCTCTTCTAAGCATGTTGATCTACAAGTTTGTCCTCTGTTTCGTTCTATTTAGTTGTTGTTTTATTTCAATTTAAATCGAAAAGGCAAAATGTAAGACGTTCACACGCTTCCACTCGAGATTCGATCCCTTAATGTGTAGTTTGCAGGCGTGGTCGCCAGCTCTACCAACAAGGATCTTACTCCTGCTAGACACAACCCCTATGTGGGTGATTGTGTAACCTGTAAAGGTGGTCACAACAATGATCTTACTCTTGCTAGACATAGCCCCTATGTGGGTGACTGTGTAGCCTATAGGGGTGGTCGCTAGTTCCGCTAACATCGATCTAACTCTTGCTAGACACAGCCCCTATGTGGGTGATTGTGTAACCTGTAAAGGTGGTCACAACAATGATCTTACTCTTGCTAGACATAGCCCCTATGTGGGTGACTGTGTAGCCTATAGGGGTGGTCGCTAGTTCCGCTAACATCGATCTAACTCTTGCTAGACACAGCCCCTATGTGGGTGATTGTGTAACCCTAGGGTGGTCGCCAACTCCATCAATAACGATTTGACTCCTGTTAGACACAACCTTTATGTGGATGACTATGTAGCCTGCAGGGGTGGTCGCCATCTCCGTTGCATTTATTATATATTTATTCACTTAAGAAATTTATTACTTTCCTTTTTTTTTTAACATGGAAAATGACCATTTTTTCTTTCTTTCTTTTTTTTTTTTGGCAGAAAAGAATAGAACGGGCGGTAGTTTAGGGCTTCAATTTTAGTGTTCCTCTTGTAAGCATGATCTTAATTTGCGACCTGAGGATTTCGTTGATTTTGGCTTAAGTCCTTGACTTGAGTGTTTCGTTAGTTTCAAGCTCAGTGTTCTATCAGTTTTGATCTTAGTGTTTTGTTGGCTTTGATCTTAATATTCTGTTAGCTTTGATCTTATTGTGCGACTTGAGATTTCATCGATTTTGGCTTAAGTCTTTGACTTGAACGTTCCGTCAGCTTTAAGCTTAGTGTTCTATCGGCTATGATCTAAGTATTTCATTGGCTTCGTTCTTAGTGCATGCCTAAGGATTCTGTTGGATTTGGCTTAAATCCTTGACTTGTGCATTTTGTCGGTTTCAAGCTCAATGTTCTACCAGCTTTGATCTTGTCGTTCTATGGGCTTCGACCTTAGTGCAAGACCTAAGGATTTCAATGGATTTGGCTTGGGATTTGAGCGTTCCGTCGGTTTCAAGCATAGTGCTTTATCGGCTTTGATCTCAGTGTTTCATTGGCTTCGATCTTAGTGCGCGACCTGAGGATTTCATCGGACTTGGCTTGAATCCTTGACTTGAGCATTTCATCAGTTTCAAGCTCAGTGCTCTACTAACTTTAATCTTATCATTCTGTTGGCTTCGATCTTGCAAATGTGATGAAGAAAAGCAAACTGGACTTGATCATGCATATAAGGCTAAGTTGTGCAGACCAGACGTAAAGCCTGGTAGATTATACTTGATCGCGAGATGAAACGAAGTAAGGCAGACCAAACTTGACGTACAATTAGGGCAGAGTCAGGTAGACAATATTGGGATCTCACAGATGAGGCAGGACCTTGCATATCAGACTTAATCTCGCATATGAGGCGGAGCCAGACAGATCGAACTTAATATTGTAGATAATGTAGAGCCAGAAAGAGCAGAATTGATCTCGAAGATGAGGTGAAGCCAGAAAGAAAGAATTTGATCTCATAGATGAAGCAGATGTTGGGGTTGATACCCTAAATTTCGTAGGGTCCTGTAGTTTGTAAACACCTGTATGAACAAACGCTTGTGATGTAATAATATGAGATATTTTTTTCACTGTTGTTTATGAAATATGAGATATTTTATTTACATTAACTAAAAACCAATAAACTAAGATCCCTGGTTGTCGTTGTAACTTAAGCATGTATGTGGAGACATACAAGTGGATCATGCCTTAAGTGATAACCTAAATGGTCTGTAGTATATGGATAAAGGAGGAAAACCTTATCCTGGTGACACTATAGGTATGACCTGCTTTGTAGATAGTTACAAGTGATATGACGTGCTACAGATGATCTGATCCTGATCATTCATATGGAGACATGCGAGCGGGGGTGTCCTATACAAAGGAGTTTGTATAAGACCGAACCGCAAAGTGTTTTGTTTAGTTTCGTTATATAAAACCATTCATGACAGAGACTTTCATTTCACTAAGATGACCATAGGTAACATAACCTTAATCCTGAGTGAGTTGGGAACTCCTGCTTATGAGGGTAGTCCTTTGATTTGCATGGGATCGAGTGGCAAGATTGCCGACTCAAACCTACCACTTTGGGATTCGTCTGATTAAAGAGCTGGGAATTCAGCTACACAAGATGGAATTCACTTCTTCATCGAAGCAGGGGTAAGTAGATAGATTGCTCCCTTAAGGGTTGATTCTAGGGCTTGAACGATGTGGTGCCACATACCTTCTCATGGCCTGAGAGCTGTCCACTCAGAGTAGGACTATGATGTATTGTTCATTAGAGGGATCAATGGTACTTAAGGAGTTAAATATAACTATAGGGGCAAAACGGTAAATTATCCGAGCTGTGTTTATTGACTGGTTATATCCGATGGACACATAAATATATCTGTAGTGAAAAGAGTACAACTGTCGGTCTTTAGTGGAGTGCCTGACAGTTAATGGATGGTAGATTTCGTGACTAAAGAGTTTAGTTAGCTATTCACGTACCGTTAGAGCTTCAAGCTACAGGTCCATAAGGTCCCTATGGTAGCTCAATGAATTCAAGTTGAGAATAAGTTTTTGGGTCAATTTGAAGTGTTCAAATTGACAAGAGGGAGTTTGATTATATATGATATGATTAAACTAGTTCAATTATATATGATATAATTTATATGATGTATGAGATACACTAATTGGAGAAATTTGACTTAAATATGATTTATATCAAGTAAAGGAGAAAAGGACTATGGTTTAAATGTTATATATGATGTGATATTAAAACTATAAGTTATAAATATAATATGATAAAGTAATTATTATATTTATTTATAATTAAAACAATTATATGAAAATTGTTGGTAGTTTCTCCTTTAACCGTGCACGAAGTGGGAGGTTATATTCAGTTTTCATAACTGAAGGATAAAATGAAAAATGTTTTCATTTTGTAAAAAATCGCTTTATTAAGAAAAGTGCTAATCGTTTTGCTTTAAACGAGAAACTACACGATAGCCTTCAGCGAGATACTAAATGATAGCGAGAGATTTCTATACGGTCGTGTGATAGCGAGATTTTTAAACAATCGTGTAAACGATCTAGCGAGATTTCTAAACGATCGTATAATAGAGCGAGATTTACTTAACGATCGTGTAAACTATCTGAGTGAGAGACTAAGCAATCGTGTAAATGATATTCACGAGAGCCGATCAAGTATCTTCTATGTCTATGTGATAGACCTTCTCCCACTTACTTAATCGTTTAGTTTGGTTGTTGCCTTACTCCATCCCTCTACCAAATCCAACAGAGCCCACACCACCTGGATTCTCACTTCGAGAATACCAAGGTTACTGAGTGGTGGTGTCCAAGAGGTTACTTGTTTGTGGAGAAGATTGTTCGTGTTCTAAGCGACAGCGATAACGAGATCGAGTTGGCGTTCTCAGCGAGAGCGAGAAGTTGTTGGTCTAAGTCTTCATGAGAGTGAGAGGTCTGTAGAGGAAAAGTTCTTCAAAGGCATGACTCTCGTTCCTTTTGTATTGAATTCTAAAGCATGCCGTAATTTTATTAAAGATGCATAACTAGTTTGTATTTTTGTGAATGCTTGTAATTCTGTCACAATGAATTTGGATCGATCGTGCTTCCGCTCATGGGTTCTCCTTGATAAGAGTTCCTTCAACAGAGCAACACAAACCAGACTTGATCGTGTAGATAAGGCAGAACAAGGCATACTGCACTTGATCTCGCATATGAGATGAAGCCAGATGAACCAGAGTTGATCTCACATTTGAGGCGAAACCAGACAGGACTTAATCTCGCAGATGAGGCAGAGCTAGGTAGATCAGAGTTGATCTCGCGTACGAGGCGAGCCAGCGAATCGGAGTGGATCTCGCGTATGAGACGAGGCGAAGCCAGACGAACCAAAGTCAATCGCGTATAAGGTAGAGCCAGGTGGACCAAAGACGAGCTCATGTATAAGGCGGAGCCAAGGAACTGAGGTCAATCTCATATGAGGCGGAGCCAGTGGACCGAAGTTGATCTTGCATATGAGGTAGACCGAAGTTGATCGAGCGTATGAGGTAGAGTCAGTGAAGCGGAGTTGATCTCGCATATGAGGCAGAGCTAGACAAACTGAACTTGATCTTTGGATATGATATAACCTACACCAACATTTTTGTAGATGAGGCAAATTGCAGTAATGCTTTTAGAGAGAAGGCTAAGCTATACTAACATTTTTTGGAAAGGGAGCGAAGCTACACAAATATTTTTGGAGAAGAAGCAAAGCTACAATAATATTTTGGAGAAGTAACAAAGTTGCACTGACATTTTGGAGAGGGAGTAAAGTTGCGCCAACATTTTGGAGAGGAAGCAAAGCTGCACCAATATTTTAGAATGACCGAAGCTGCACAAACATTTTGGAGAGAGTGAAACTGCACCAACATTTTGGAGGAAGTGAAGTTGCATCAATATTTCGGAGAATGAGCGAAATAGCACCGAACTTGTGCTTTGAAGAGGAAGCAACGAAACCAAACCAAACTTGAACTTCGAAGAGGAAGCAACGAAGCCTCCAAACTGGACTTCGAAAGGGAGGTGGTGAAGCCTTCGAACTTGACTTTGAAGAGAAAGCGTAACACCATTTCAAATGTGTGCCTTTAAATTACCGTGTTACTTCCTCACAAGGGATGAACATCTTCAATTTGTTGCGTTGCCCCCAGTAGGGATGAACATCTTCAAATTTATGTGTTGCTCTCAACAAAGATGACCATTTTTAATTTGGAGTATCATTCTATAATGGGGATGACCAACACAATCTTGTAATGCCACACTTAGGTGGTTATGTTACCCTTTCTAATGGACTGAACTTAAATTTCTTTAAGTTGCCTACGCACCTTTAAAGAAAAGAATCAAGTCATAACATAGTTCAAAAGATTTTTTCTTTTTTAGGTCGTTCACCTTTTAAGTGTTGGATTTTATGTCCTAAAGCTTGTGGTTTTATAAAACAATAAACTTATTATGTAAATCAATAAAGTTGTTATTGAAGTGTGGATTCAATAAAGTTATTATTGAATATATGAATTGCTTATTTCATTTTAGAAATAAATCCAATAAATTAAAAGATCCATAACTATTACATGAGTACTTGAACTTTATGTGGAGACATAAGAGTGAATCATGTTTGAGTAAATAGTCAAAATGATCTATAGTATACGAATAAGGTTGGGTGCCTTCTAGTAACACAATCGAATGCGGCCCACTATGTAGTTGTTACAACGAGTTGTAAAGTGTTATACACAAAGTGATCTTGATTCTTTCATGTGGTGACATGAGGAGTGGGGGCATCTTGTGCATTGAGTTTGCATAAGATCGAACCAAGAAATAAGTCACTCTTACTTTATAACGCTGTTTACTGTTTAAGACTGGCTATTTCAAAATGATGACCTAGGTACTTGACCTTAATCTTGAGTTAACTATGAACTCCTGCTTATTCGGGATTATCCTTAGATTTTCATGGGTGAGGGTTGGCTTAACAGCGCCGACTCAATAAGCCTCCTATTTTAGGGATAAGATCGGGTAGATAGCTGGGGACATAGGGTGCAAGATGAAATTCACTCTTACCCGCTTTCAGGGATAATAGAGAGGTTATTCCCTTAAGTGTTGACTTTTGGTCTTGAACAAGGGGCCCTACCCTCTCATTGGCCCGAGAGAGATTCTGTTTGTTGGTTGGATTATAAACAAATTGTTCATTAGAGGATCAGTAGAAACTTAAGGAACAAGAGGTAATCTCAGGGTAAAACAGTCATTTGACCCAACCGTTATTACGAACAACCTGTGAAGAGTTAACTTACTAATTATGATATATTGAGTGGATACAATATATCTACAGTGAGAGGAGTGTAACTACTGGACTTTAGTAGAGTGACCTGGTAGTTAACGAATGAGAGATAATTCGGTGTAAAGAGTTTAGCCAATTAATCTCGGATAGTTGGAGCCCATGATCTGTAGGTTCATTAGGTCCTCCACTAGCTCACAAACGGAATTATCCTTAGAATAGCGTGATAAGTTGATTTGAAACATTCAAATTCAAATGAAGGAAATTAGTAATTCTATATGATATAATTACACGTTTAATTTTGGAATTAAACGTAATTAGAGAATTGATTAATATATAAATATGATTTAAATATTAATTTCATTAATAGGGATTCATGGTAATGGAATTGGTGACAATTTAATTTAATATTTGATATTAAATTGGTAGAATTAATTAAATTGTTTAATTAATTATTAATTATTAATTTTATGAGAAAAAAATGACTATTGAATTATTTGTTCATTTTTAATTAAAGAATTAAAATTGGAAAAGGTTTTGATTTTAAAAGAGTTTTTGAAGGTTGAAGAAGTTTTTCTTCAACAAACTGAAAAACCAGAAAACCTCTCCTGCAATTCCCTAAGTTTTTGAGTCCCTCAACTCAGTCTAAGGCTTCTAGAGAATAGTAGGAAAGCTCTAATGGTGGTCCACACCAAGAATTTGAGAAGATTGCAGCTAAATTTCGAATTTGAAGAGGATCTTCAAAGGTATGTAATGAAACTTTCTTCATACCATATGAACATGCTTATTTTGATGTCAAAATTGAGGAATTAGAATGCTTAATGATCTTGTTTACTTTCGCTGTATGTTTCAATAAACCAACAGACAAAAGCCACCGTAGGGTGATCAGGTGCCCTTTCACTGAAATAAGACTATCTCAACGAATAGACGGAACAACTCTTTGTTAGTACAACTATTAATCACCATTGTCCGGTCCAGAAATTGTTAAATCCGCTTAACATTTCTTGTAAGTGTAACCCCTCATTTTAGATTATAGAGTTCCACCCCAATGAGCTAACCAAAGAGAAAAATAGATTGGTGCAAAAACTAAAGTAATCCTATCCCTTGTTGAAGTTTGAGGTAAAGAATCGTGAAAGGTTTGAGATAATGTGCAAGGTTTGAGTTAACGTCGGTCGTGCTTCAGATGATCCAAAATGCGGGACAATTCGGATACAGACCTGCATGCTCAATTGACCAGCTTTGTAGAAATGTGCAGCGCATTCTCCATACCTGGTGTGACTCCCGAAGAAATTAGATTGTATCTCTTCCCATACACACTACAGGATGAGGTAAGGAGGTGAACATTGTCCTTGATGAAATTGCGTAGGCAAGCATGACCGCCTGCAGAGGTGTGGATTACAGTAATCATGAAAAATCGTCTTTCAATCCATATCTCTAAATTCTATGGTTAATTGCTTACTTAATTACCTTCTTTCATGCTTTATGAATTCCGTCATTTATTGCTTATTAGAATTAACCTTTATTGCTTTACGTGTTTCTTTCAATTTAATTCAACTGTGTATTTCCATGCCGTGTTTAATTTCTTTACTTTTAACATTAGTAGCGTTGTTCTTAAAATTTCTGTGAATGACTGAATAAAACGATGAATAACGCAAAGTCTTATTGACTTACGTGTATGATGAATTAAAAAGGAAAAATAAAAATTGGATGCATTGTGATGATGGGGGCATCTTGTGATAACAAGATACACTTTGCGTCCATCTAACCCAACTGCATTGCGCTGATGGTGTGTTGTGCTCGTATGTATTTTGCACCTGTCCTTAGCGAAAACGCACTTTGTTGAGGTAGTGTTGTGCCAGTAGAAATACCATTTGCCCGTTCTCCAGAAATGCACTGAGTTAAGGGGTGTGTTGCGCTGATACATGCGTTGTTGCCCGTCCTCTACAAAGATGCATTTGCGTTATTGGAAGCATGGTGTTAATTTTTTTTAATTGTGCACCCGTCTGAATCAAATACAAAAGATAATTTCATTCATTATTTATTTCTATGTATAGAAGCTATTACTTGATTCTTTGTACATGCTAAAATGTTGTATTACGTTATTTATAATTTTTTGCATACTTGGTTAATTTTTAATACAACTGAGTAACAATTCTTTCCGTATGCATAGCCTTTTCTTTATCATCCTTTGTCAATTATTGCAATGTTATTTATCTTTTCTTTTGCATTATTCATTGCGCTACCATGATGAATTATATGCATACCTTAGAAACATTTCCCACACTTTGTATTTTCTGACTAACACTTAAATAATTCGTAGCAATAGCACTGCTTTACCTTTTATCCTTCAAAAGCTTGCTCAAACATTTTTTCTAAAATTTTGACTAAGTGTTTATCTATTCTGTCCAAAACAATGCAATGAGAAGCTTGCGCATCTCTAAATTTGGGGGTGTGGAAGATCTAAGCAGATGTGATCAAGTGGATGCAGTCATTAGAAAATGCGTTCATTACCATTAAAAAAATATTTTTTTTCATACAAACTCCAATGTCAGCGCAAGGGAAAATCAAAATCCCAACCTGATAAGAGTTAAATCGTGAAAAGAACCTACTCGTAGTTGGATATTCGCATGACACTCGTGGGATCAAGCCAAAACGAAGGCGGGTTTCCAAGATCGACGCAATATGAAAATAAAAGGAAAGAGAAATGAGAATAAATAAAAAAATAAGAATATAAGGGACAACTCCTCTGACCAGCAAACGTTACTTAGCTGAAAAATCAAGAGTTGAATTGAAATTAGCACACAACCGTAGTTGGATGTTCGCATGACACCCGTGGGAATAAGCCAAAACGAAGGGTGTAACCATGATCAACAGTCTCTCATAAAATAACGCAACCCGACCACCGTATTCAAGTCGTACCAAGTTGTTTTTGCATGAAGAGGTAAACAATCTTTTCAAAGAAAGAAAGGAATTTTTGAGTAGAGATTTGTTGTAATAAAGTAGGGCTTGTTTATGAATTATCAAGGATAGAAAGAAATTGCGTTGTTGAGTAATGTTGCCTAGGTGGAGCATTCGAAGCAACCAATCGACACAAAATTTAGGATAAGAACTGAACAATATTGCCTTAGTAAAAGATATGCTTGAGGACAAGCATATATCTAAATTTGGGGGTGTGATAACTCGTAGAAATACAAGTTATTTATACTGTTTTATTTAGATATTACAGCTAAAAGAAAGAAAAGTTGTGTCGATAGTATAGAAATTGGCTAAGAAATGCGAGAATTATAAATTGTTGTCAATACACCCATTAACACATTGCGATGGTAGAATAGAATGTTCAGTTTCTGTTTTGCAGGAAATCAGTCACCGCATGCTTTAATGGCTCACGTCGCATTGTGCCCATGATTCAGAAATGAAGAAATGGTCAACGCAATGACGGCGCATACGACAATCGATCAAAAGCTTAGCGATCAACGCAAATTCAACCGCATGCGGTAATAAAAAATAACACCGCATGCGGTGATCGATTGAAGATGTAAAAAGCAATGCATTTGCGGGATAATCACGAGACAAGGCCGAGAGGTGAGTCTCCGAGCAAGGAATCCTTCCAATCCCCGCCATTGAAGCTTTGTGCGAAGGTCATTTCTACTAGAAGCGCAAGCTTGAGTGGGAAGCTCTCCTCTCCATTNATACGACAATCGATCAAAAGCTTAGCGATCAACGCAAATTCAACCGCATGCGATAATAAAAAATAACACCGCATGCGGCGATCAATCAAAGATGTAAAAAGCAATGCAATTACGGAGGGTTCTGACACGTGTACAAATTTCAGTTATGCATTTCTAATGGGTTGATTGCGTAATAGAAGAAATATTCAATCCACCATTTCAGGAACTATCTTAACCATAAAGTAGGGACTACAATGTCAAAGAGCCAAGCTTCGCCTATAAATAGCTTTTGCAATTTTATTGAAGATATACTTGAATACATAGATACGTGCATATACTGATCTGAGAGAGAGACTGGTCTGAAGCAATTTCCAGAGTAGATCTGGGATAATTACGAGACAAGGCCGAGAGGTGAGTTTTCGGGCAAAGAATCCTTCCAATCCTCGCCATTGAAGCTCTGTGTGAAGGTCACTTCTACCAGAAGAGCAAGTCTGAGAGGGAAGCTCTCTTCTCCATTACTTCCACACGCCGACAAGCACAACCTCCGTTTAGGATCTGTGTCAAGATGTTAACACTCTTTTTGTATTTGTTTCTAATTTCTATTTCATCATCTATATTCATCTTTTTAATCTTTCATTCACACCATGTATCGAGCGCTTAATCTTAGTATTAAATGTTATGATCATTACCATTATCATCTCTCTGTCTATTTTCGTTCATCGATAATCTATTTTCTCCATGATGTTTTCCTAATTCCCTGGGTAATTAGCAAGAATTAAGCAAGTAAATTAATTTTTGTTAAAGAAATAATTAAGTTTAGCTAAAGCATGCTCGACGTCATCTTCACCTGTGAGAGCAAAAGTGAAGATGTTATTCTGCCTAGTGAGAGAAGGTTGGAAGAATGCGTTATCTAAAGTGAGAAGTACTTCCAGAGATGGAAGCAACCTTGCGTTCATCACGTTCACCCCTGTTTCACCAAAGAAGTATGAGAACGCAGCCGATCATCGAGAGGTGTACGCCAAGGGAAAGCGGAACCTTAGTTGCATCTTTAACGCAATTGATAAACTTGCGTTGTTTTTACTATTTACTCTTTCTCTTTCTGATTCATCCATAAAGACTTGCCATCGCATACCATGATCCTTTGTATAACTTCACAGTTAATCTCGACTCAGTATCATGTATCATGTATCTTGTATCTTGTATCATCTTAGTTTAGGATTTTTTTTCAACGCGTTTTAGATTCTTGTATAAACCCAATTCTTTATTAATTGTAAAAACCGGTCGCATGTATCACAAAAGTAACGCATTAATGAAAACAATCCCTGTGTTCTACCTTGAATTATTCTGAGAAACTTGCGTTCGAATTATACTTGGTTTCAGCGCAAGGAAACTTGTGACATGCATTGCTCTATCTCATACTACAAGCATATCATTAACAACGCATATTTAGAAGTAGTATCATATAAAGACTAAAGATACAAAATTACTGTTACAAGTTTATGGCGCCGTTGCCGGGGACATGAGCTTGTAGCACATTATCTATCATCACAGTGCATGTATAACAAGGAAGCAATTTTACCGTTACAATTTTATGGCGCCATTGCCAGGGATTGGTAACGGTTAGTGTTGAATACTTTTGTGGTATATTGCAGGACAGATCTCTTTGTACTGGCTATTTATCGCGAAGAGTAGATTGATGGTTTATGAGTACTGGAATTAATCCAGAAATTCTAAGTTGACCTAGAGATCAGGTGTATTTTTCGAGTAGGAACATATTAAGACCAAATTAAGCGCCTGAATTTTGAGACCTACGATTGTGGAGAATGCAAGGTTTGAGATAAGGCCGGTTGTGCTTCAGATGATCTAAAATGCGGGACAATTCGGATACAGACCTGCATGCTCATTTGACCAGCTTTGTAGAAATGTGCAACGCATTCTCCATACCTGGTGTGACTCCCGAAGAAATTAGATTAAATCTCTTCCCATACACACTGTGGGATGAGGCAAGGAGGTGAAAAATGTCCTTAATGACATTGTGTAGGCAAGCATGACCGCCTGCAGAGGCGTGGATTGCGATGATCATGAAAAATCGTCTTTCAATCCATATCTCTAAATTCTATGGTTAATTGCTTTCTTAATTATTTTGTTTAAGGCTTTATGAATTTCGTCATTTATTGCTTATTAGAATTAGCCTTTACTGCTTTACGTGTTTACTTTCAATTTAATTCCATTGTGTATTTCCATGTCGTGTTTAATTTCTTTACTTTTATGCATTAGTAGTGTTGGTCTTAAAATTTCCGTGAATGACTGAATAAAACGATGAACACCGCAAAGTCTCATCGACTTGCGTGTGTGATGAATAAAAAAGGAAAAATAAAAATTAGATGCATTGTGATGATGGGTGCATCTTGTGATAACAAGATACACTTTGTGTCCATCCAACCCAACAACATTGCGCTGAGGGGTGTGTTGCGCTCGTATGTATTTTGCGCCCGTCCTTAGCGAAAACGCACTATGTTGAGGTAGTGTTACGCCAGTAGAAATACCATGCACCCGTCCTCTAGAAATGTACTGAGTTAAGGGGTGTGCTGCACTGATACATGCGTTGTTGCCCGTCCTTTGCAAGATGCATTTGCATTAATGGAAGCGTGGTGTTAATTTTTTTTAATCGTGCACCCGTCTGAATCAAATACAAGAGATAATTTCATTCATTAGAAGCTATTACTTGATTCTTTGTACATGCTAAATGTATTACGTTATTTGTAATTCTTTGCATACTTGGTTAAATTTTAATACAACTGAGTAACAATTCTTTCCGTATGCGTTAGCCCCTTCTTTATCATCCTTTGTCAATTATTGCGATGTTATTTATCTTTTCTTTTGTGTTATTCATTGCGCTGCCATGATGAATTATATATATACTTTAGAAACATTTCCCGCACTTTGTATTTTCTGACTAACACTTAGATAATTCGTAGCAATAGCACTGCTTTACCTTTTATCCTTCAAAAGTTTGCTCAAACATTCTTTTTAAAATTTTGACTAAGTGTTTGTCTATTCTGTCCAAAACAACGCAATGAGAACCTTGCGCATCTCTAAATTTGGGGGTGTGGAAGGTCTGAGCAGATGTGATCAAGTGGATGCAGTCATTAGAAAATGCATTCATTACCATTATATGTGTATATATATATATATATATATTTCAAACAAACTCTAGTGTCAGGGCAAGGGAAAATCAAAATCCCAACCTGATAAGAGTTAAGTCGTGAAAGGAACCTGCTCGTAGTTGGATGTTCGTATGACACCTGTGGGAGCAAGCCAAAACGAAGGTGGGTTTCCAAGATCGACGCAATATGAAAAAAAAAAGGAAAAAGAAATGAGAATTAAAAACAAAATAAGAATATACGGGACAACTCCTTTGACCAGCAAAAGTTACTTAGCTAAAAATCAAGAGTTGAAGTTCAAATTGGCACACAACCATAGTTGGATATTCGTATGACACCTGTGGGAACAAGCTAAAACGAAGGGTGTAACCATGATCAACAGCCTCTAATAAAATAACGCAACCCGACCACCGCATTCAAGTTGTACCAAGTTTTTTTTGCACGAAGAGGTAAACATTCTTTTCAAAGCAAGAAAGGAATTTTTTAGTAGAGATTTGTTGTAATAAAGTAGGGCTTGTTTATAAATTATCAAGGATAGAAAGAAATTGCATTGTTGAGTAATGTTGCCTAGGTGGAGCATTCGGAGCAACCAATCGACACAAAATTTAGGATAAGAACTGAACAATATTGCCTTAGTAGAAGATATGATTGAGGACAAGCATATATCTAAATTTGGGGATGTGATAACTCGTAGAAATACAAGTTATTTATACTGTTTTATTTAGATATTGCGGCTAAAAGAAAGAAAAGTTGCGTCGATAGTATAGAAATTGGCTAAGAAATGCGAGAATTATAAATTGTCGTGAATACACCTACTAACACCATTGCGATGGTAGAATAGAATGTTTCAGTTTCTGTTTTGCAGGAAATCAGTCACCGCATGAGTTAATAGGTCAAAGATAAAAGAAACAACGCATCTACGTCGCATTGTGCCCATCATTCAGAAATGAAGAAATGATCAATGCAATGATGGTGCATGCGACAATCGATCAAGAGCTTAATGATCAACGCAAATTCAACCACATGCGATAATAAAAAAATAACACCGCATGCGATGATCGATCGAAGATGTAAAGAACAACGCAATTGCGGAGGCTTCTGACATGTGTACAGTTTTCAGTTGTGCATTTCTGACGGGTTGATTGCGTAACAGAAAGAATATTCAATCCACCATTTCAGAAACTACCTTAACCATAAAGTGGGGACCACAATATCAAAAAGCCAAGCTTCGCCTATAAATAGCTTCTGCAATTTCATTAAAAGATATACTTGAATACATAGAGACGTGCATATACTGATCTAAGAGAGAGAATTGTCTGAAGCAATTTCCAGAGTAGATTCGAGAAAATTACGAGACAAGGCTAAGAGGTGAGTCTCCGGGCAAAGAATCCTTCCAATCTCCGCCGTTGATGCTCTGTGCGAAGATCACTTCTACCAAAAGAGCAAGTCTGAGAGGGAAGCTCTCTTCTCCATTACTTCCACACGCCGACAAGCACAACCTCCGTTTAGGATCTGTGTCAAGATGTTAACACTCTTTTTGTATTTGTTTCTAATTTCTATTTCATCATCTATATTCATCTTTTTAATCTTTCATTCACACCATGTATCGAGCGCTTAATCTTAGTATTAAATGTTATGATCATTACCATTATCATCTCTCTGTCTATTTTCGTTCATCGATAATCTATTTTCTCCATGATGTTTTCCTAATTCCCTGGGTAATTAGCAAGAATTAAGCAAGTAAATTAATTTTTGTTAAAGAAATAATTAAGTTTAGCTAAAGCATGCTCGACGTCATCTTCACCTGTGAGAGCAAAAGTGAAGATGTTATTCTGCCTAGTGAGAGAAGGTTGGAAGAATGCGTTATCTAAAATGAGAAGTACTTCCAGAGATGGAAGCAACCTTGCATTCATCACATTCATCCCTGTTTCACAATAGAAATATGGAAACGCGGCCGATCACCAAGAGGTGTACGTCAAGGGAAAGCGGAACCTTAGTTGCATCTTTAATGCAATTGACAAACTTGCGTTTTTTTACTATTTACTCTTTCTCTTTCTGATTCATCCATAAAGACTTGCCATCGTATACCACGATCCTTTGTTTAACTTCACAGTCAGTCTCGAACTCAGTATCATGTATCATGTATCTTGTATCTTGTATCATCTTAGTTTAGGATTTTATTTTCAACACACTTTAGATTCTTGTATAAACCCAATTCTTTATTAATTGTAAAAACTGATCGTATGTATCACAAAAGTAACGCATTAATGAAAACAATCCCTGTGTTCGACCTCGGATTATTCTGAAAAACTTGCATTGGAATTGTACTTGGTTTCAGCGTAAGGAAACTTGTGACATGCATTACTCTATCGCATACTACAAGCATATCATTAACAATGCATATTTAGAAGTAGTATCGCATAAAGACTAAAGATACAAAATTACTGTTACAAGTTTATGGCGCCGTTGCCGGGGACATGAGTTTGTAGCACATTATCTATCATCACAGTAACAAGGAAGCAATTTTACCATTACATAGGGGGACACAAGCAAAAGTGCCTCGAGGACGAGCATGAAACTGTACTACAAATTAATGAGAAAGATCGTGAGATATATTTACACACGTCCCGTTCCCACTTACTATAAACATTCTCTCCATTCACCTTGATATTGACCTATACAAACACCATCCGTAGAGGACACAAGCAATGGTGTCTCGAAGCCAAGTATAAATCTTACGATGTGAACTTTTAGGGAGAAACGTGAAAAGGTAAAATGAAGTATCATATACTCATTTTCTCCTACTGAGTGTTATACTTAGGGTTATTTAACTTAGGAAAATCTGGCTACTGATTTTTAACTAAGTATCATATACACTTACTTTGGATGGTTAAACAACTTTGATTAATGTTTATTAAAAATTTTAATAAACTTCAATCATCCATTGGATGCTTGTAACAAATCTATCTAGTTCACCTTTCTAGGTAAGTTCCTAGGTAGGGGTGTTACGTTTCCGTCAACTTAAATACCACAGCCTAGACAGAACTAACCTTAGACAAAAGATCTCTTATAGATACATTTGTTACAAATTTGATCTTTTAATTAAGAATCAATTTAATCCTATTAAAGTGATTAAAAAATTAATTAATTTCTAATCTTATTAGATAAGTGATCTTAGGTCTATGTGAATCATATTTTAAAACTTTTTTAAAAAATAATTTTAACCTAAGCTTTGCATGATATTCTAAATTATTGATTTTAATTTCTAATTTCATTAAATTATAAATTTTATAAAATAAATGAAATAAATTATAATCATACCATTGCATTCATTGATATACTAAATAAATTATAACAATTATAAATTACCTAAGGTAGTGTCATGCTTCATGCATTTTCAATTTCATTATTAACCATATAAATGAAATAATTAATAACATTCATCCATATATACATTCAACTATATATTATAACACTTATAATACAAATGATGCATGACTATGTTATTAATACATAGAAATATATACTATAACACTTATATTGTATGATGCATAAGCATGCTATAAAAATAAAATCATGCAACTATATATATTATAACATTTATAATATAAATAATTATGCATGAATGATGCATAACCTATGGTGGAATTTTCACCATATGACATATATTACGACATATATAATATTAAAATAAACCATACATCAAATGCATAATTTAAAAAATAATTATTGGATCGGGATTAGACTCCTAAACAATTAATTAAATTAATATAACACTTATATTAATTTAATTAATAAAAAATAACTATCTACTACAAAATTATTGGTCAATCGGTTCAAAACAAGCGAATCGGGCCTTGAATCGCATGAACCGAACCGCCTAGTGCCCAAACCGGCCACAAATTGCCCGAACTAAACTAAACCGAACAGAACTAGCCAAGCCATAAACCGTTTTGACTACGAACCAGATTTGTTCTTTTGTCTTGCAACATTGCAACACTGTAACCTAGCGTTGCAATGCTACGGATATTAACATTTTGTTCGCCTAATCGTAGCGTTGCAACGCTACTGTACAGTTTGTGATCTTTTTCGAAACTCCTCCCAATTTTGGCCCTCTTACAAAAATTCGATTGGAACAGCCACGAACGACACAACACAGACCAAACAGAGACTTATTAAGAGAATTATGCTTAAAACACGGGCCTTTACAAATCAAATTTGCAAAATAGAGGTTGTAAAAACTAGATCCAATTCCGAAAACATCCATAATTATAAACAATACATTCCATTCATTCATAAATATATGAAAAAATAAAAAAAAGAATGATAAAATCCCACCAAGAAACTATAAAAATCATTATGAAAAATCTGAAAATTTGGGCAAAAAACTTGACTCTGATACCAATTTGAAAACCAGTGAAGGTTCTTAAGTGGAAGCGGGAATAGTCCCAAAATCTTAATTTTACAAAACATGAAATTTACAAGTGACAAATAGAAAAACATTATGCATTTAATTTAAATTTTGCAGCATGACTAATATGAAAAGAGAAGAAGAGAAAAGGAAATAGGAGACTTACCCTTGAAGATTTAATCTTCTCATATGATTCCTCCTCTCCAAAAGGTCATGAACTTGAGACCCCTAATTTTGGCCACCACCATGAAAGCTTCCCTTGTATTCTCTAGGATGAGAATTCAAGGAGTTGTGGGCTCTTGGTAATTTTTGAAAAGAGGGATATAGTTTGAGAGAGAAGGGGAAGAACAGAGAACTAATTTTCAAGGAAAAATCTCTGAAGAGTTTTCTTACTGTCAAAACCTAGAGGAAGAAGATGATCACAAAACTTTACAACCTCACCTTCACATATGTTGTAGAGAGAAAAAGGGAAGGGAGTTACAACATCCCTCTCAAAATATTTTTTCAAAAATTTAAATTAATTAAAATTAATTTAATAAAAAAAATATATATTTATATGATAACCACTTTATCATAATATATATATATATAAACTATATGTTATATCAAATATAACATATAGTTAATATTGTATCAAATACAATATAACCTATAGTTTTTCATTCTCTCATTAATGTACATTATTTAATATAAATCTCATTTATACTAAATTTAGTTATATGAATATTCACATAATTAATATTTGAATCATATTCAAATATTTATTTCCTCTCAAATAAACTTTATATTATAACGTATCATATGCATCATAGTAATTGTATCATATATAATTAAATTAAATTAATTATATCACATAAAATTAATTCAATCAATTAATTTGAACGATTCAAATTATCCAAATTGATTCTCATTTAATCCCTGTTGAACTACAGAGGGGACCTATAGACTTGTAGCTTGAAGCTCCAATGGTACTCGAATGATTAATTAAACTCTTTTAATTATATTATTCAACATCCATTAACGGGTACTTCACTAAAGACCGACAGCTGCACTCTTCGTACTACAGATATATTTCTATGTCCATTGAATATAACCAGTCAATAGTGCGATGATCCTTCACAAATTGCTCGTAAGTACAGTTACACCAAAATCATCGTTTTGCCCCTATAGTTTCATCTAACTCCTTTAGTACCACTGATCTTCTAATGAACAATAAGTCATAATCCAACTATGTCCAAACCCTTCTCGGACCAGGAGAGGGTGTGGCGCCACATTGTTCAAACTCCGGAATCAGCCCTTAAGGGAGCAATTTATCTACTTACCCCAAAGTCAGAGAAAGAGTGAATTTCGTTTTGTGTAGCTATGTTCCCAGCTCCTTAATCATACGAATTCCCAAAATGGTAAGCTTATTGAATCGGCGATCTGGCAACTCTCACCTATACAAATCAAAGGACCGCCTTCATAGGCAGAAGTTCACAACTCACTCAGGATTCAGATTATGTAACCTATGGTCATCCTAGTGAAATATAAGTCTCAATTAGGAACGGCATTATATAATAAGACTAGTCATTTCATGGTCCGGTCTTAAACAAACTTCTTTGTATAGAATACCTTTGCTCACATGTCTCCACATGAATGATCAGGATCAAATCATTTGTAGCACTTTACAAAAATTATAACAACTATAATGCGGGTGGTACTCGTAGTGTCACCAAGATAAGGTATTTAACCTTATCCATCTACTACAAACTATTTAGGTTATCACTTAAACATGATCCACCTGTATATCTCTACATACATGTTTAAGCTACAGATGATAACCTTGGATGTTAATTTATTGGTTTGTGGGTTTAATGATACTAAATGTCAAATAAAATATCTCATATTTTATTAAATAAATAAAAAGTCTGTACAATATAATTACAAACTATAGGACCCTACGAGATTTAGGACATCAACCCCAACAATCTCCCACTTGTCCTAAAGCTAGTGGGGTGTATAATATACAAGTCATACTAATATACAAGTACACAAATCAATAAACTAGGGTATAAAACACGCCCAGTACAAAATCTTCCACTTGCCCTAGACTATATGTGGCCATTCTTGTAGACTCATACTCTATAGGTGACCCTCAAACACCTTAGCCATGAGGGCCTTTATAAATGGATCAGCAACATTGTGTTGTGAAGCTATCTGCGTGACGATCACGTCCCCTCGATGCACAATCTCTCGGATGAAATGATACTTCTACTCTATATGCTTCCCATGCTTGTGACTTCGAGGCTCTTGGGAATTAGCCACAACACCACTATTATCACAATAAAGGGTGATAAGCTTTGACATGTCTGGAACCACTTCTAGACCAGTCATAAATTTCCTAAACCACACAATTTTGCAAGATTACTTGCTCAAATAATTAAGTTAAGAGCAAATTTCCTAATTATACAATTAAGATCATTTGTCTTGATAATGCTGGTGAATTTACATCACAAGTTTTTGATAATTATTGTATGTCAATTAGGATAAGTGGTGAACATACTGTGCTCATGTTTATATACAAAATAATAAGCATAATCATTTATAAAATATATAAAATATTTGCAATTAATTACAAAATCATTACTTGTGAGAGCTAAGCTTCCATCATCTATATGGAGACATGCTATTTTGCATGTAGCGTCACTTGTATGCATTAGGTCAGTAGCTTATCATAAGTACTCACCATTATAATTAGCTTATGGTCATGAGCCAAATATTTTCCGTCTGAGATTTTTTGGATGTGTAGTATATGTTCCACTTGCTCCATCATAACGCACTAAGACAGGTCCCTAAAGGATGTAACTACCCATGAAGTTGTCACTAATAAATCTAGAGCATGCCAGAAGCGTGGTAAACCTGTGGGTTCCAAAGATAAAAATCCTTGAAAACAAAAAATAAATAATAGTAAAAAAGACTTGTTTGAGGATGTAACTACCCATGAAGAAGTCCTTGACATGACTAGTGAGGAAGCTGAAATACCTAAAGATAATAATGAGATTTCAATAAACTATGTCATGACAGAAAAAAAATGGAACCGAACTAATGTAGTTATTGACAACAATTTTGCGAATAATGTTGCTCTTGATATTATATCTGAAAATGAAGATCCTGAACTAAAATCTGTTGAAAAATGTCGACATAGAAAAGATTGGCTTCAATGGAAGGAAGCAATTAAGGCAGAATTAAACTCATTTTCATGGTTTTTGGACCAGTTGTCTGAACACCAGAAGGTTTCAAACATGTGGAATACAAATAGGTATGTGTGAGAAAAAGAAATGAACATAATGTGGTCACAAGATATAAAGCAAGGCTAATTACACAAGGTTTCTCACAAATACTTGGTATTGATTATGAGGAGACATATTCTCTGATGGTGGATGCAATTACACTACGATATTTAATTGGCTTGACTGTGTATGAAAAATCTGGATATGCATCTTATGGATGTATTCACAACATATTTATATGTATCTCTTGATAACATATTTATATGAGAGTCTCGGAAGGATTTAAGGTACCTGAAACATATAAATCAAATTCCT
The DNA here is from genome assembly GCF_009727055.1 of Benincasa hispida. Classification (NCBI taxonomy): domain Eukaryota; kingdom Viridiplantae; phylum Streptophyta; class Magnoliopsida; order Cucurbitales; family Cucurbitaceae; genus Benincasa; species Benincasa hispida. The sequence goes on from NC_052351.1 coordinate 48,722,423, forward strand.
AGGAATTGCATTCAATAGAGTTACAGAGATCCTTATATAGATTGAAACAATCAGAATGAATGTGATACAATTGCCTAAGTGGATATTTGTTGAAAGAAGGATATGAAAATAATCAGAACAATTTTGTTTCGAAAAATATGAAGAACGAAGATGTAAAGAATTAGCTCTGATACCAATTGTAAGGATCGGATCATGCAGTGAAAACGTTTTGTTAGAACGCTTTGCATCATGTAAATCGATTTTACATTAAACAAAATCATTATACAAAACAGAATATACAAACATGTAAATTAGAATGCTTTAGGGAAAAGATTAGAACGATGCTTACCTTTGTAGATTCCCAAGTGTCACCAATAATCTTCTCTAAGTTCCAACGAACGGATGTCCAACGATCTTGATCATGAACGATTCTCTTAAAGAAAATTCTGCACAATAACACTAGGGTGTTGTGTGTTGTCAATCTTTCTCTTTGATGAGAATGTGTGTTGTGTCTTCCCAAAGGGCCACAGGAAGGTTTTTATATAGTGAAAGGGCCAAACCCTTTTCTTAATATTTTTATTTTCTATAATTAGTTAAATAACACTTATTTAATTAATTAGCCCATCTAATTAAATAACACTTATTTAATTAATTAGTCCAATTAAATAACACTTATTTAATTTTAATTTGCACAATAATTAAATAACTATTTATACATTAAACCTAATTTAATGTATATATTTAATTATCATATACATCTTATATATATGTGCAAAACCTCTCTATTAATTGATTCTTTGTGAATCTAATTCACTTAAATTAATTAATTTGAATCTTATTCAAATATTACTTTCCAATTTATTTATAGATCATATCCATAATTAATTATATATTAATCACATTGATATATAGTTTCATCAAATTAATTTGAACAATTCAAATTATCTCTCTTAAGTATTCACTAGTGAGCTAACAAGGGACTTGACGGACCTGTAGATCAGAAGCTCAAACGATATGAGATCAATTGGCTAAACTTATTAACCAAATTAATCAATATTCGTTAACTGTGGGTACACTTCACTAAAGACTCACAGCTGTACTCTTCTCATTACAGATATATTTTTTTATCCACGGATATAGACCACTACCAGTAAGTTAGTCCTTCACGAGTGTTTGTAACTCTAATTGGGTCAAATTACCATTTTACCCTTGGGTTACCTTTGACTCCCTGAGTACCAGTGCTCCTCTAATGAACAACCTGTTTATGATCCAACCAATAAACAGAAACCCCTCTCAGGCCAATGAGAGAGTAGGACCCTTTGTTCAAGTCCTAGAAACACCACTAAAGGGAACACTCATCTACTTACCCTTAAGACGGGAAAGAGTGAATTTTATCTTGTATTATTATGCTCCCAGCTCTCTACTCAGTCTTGTTCCCAAAATGGAAGGCATATTGGGTTGGTGATCTAGCCACCCTCACTCATACAAATTAAAAGAAAATCCCTCGTGAACAAGAATTCATAATATACTCAGGATTAAGACTAAGTCGCCTAGGTCATCCTATTGAAATAGAAACCTAACTAGTTAACGGTGTTACATCTAGTAGTTACTATTTTGCGGTCTAGTCTTATGCAAACTCATTGCATAAGATACCCCCACTTGTGTGTCACCTACATGAACGTGTTGGATCATTATGTTTGTATCAAATACAAAGTGGGTTGTATCTATAGTATTACCAAGATAAAGTACCCAACCTTATTCTTATACTATAAACCTTTTAGGTTGTATATTGAACATTGATCCCTATTTGTCTTCACATATAGTTCAAAACTCATAAGACAACCTTGGATGTTAGTTTATTGGATTTAAGGTAATTAAGACAAAATAGACAATAATACAAGCAATAACGTTTATTGAGTTAACATCCATAGCTTTTTATTAATGACGGTTAATTAATAACATTCACTATCTACGAATTTTAGGGCATAAAACCCAACATGTTCACTAGTGCCCAGATGCGCCTAACTCGCCTATGTGATGAACGCTACATATCGTAGCCCCTCAGCACTTCACCCATTGCGTACGACCTCACATTCACCCAATGTGCACACCTCGGCCAACTCCCATCTACAACACTCCATGCCCTCGTCAACATGCGCGCTTGCCCACGCACAACCTCAATCGACCAGCTGCTTGCTTATCCTTGGGTTTGTTACTTGTTCATCTAGCCAAATTTCCAAATTCAACTTCCAGCTTAAATAAACTTAAATTCTAGACATTATCTCACAAAATTTCCTTCTAAGAACTTGTTCCTAAACATCTTAACTATCTTACCTTAAAATTTCAACCTCAGATTCCTGTTAATCTACCCGAGTGATCCGAGAACCTTGAGCACTTGTGAAATTCCTCAATTTTCAGCTCAAATCCATGATAATTTCTTTCTGGCAGCCCTAGCTCAATTTCAGCACTAATCAGACATCAATTTGGCAGTAATTCCTCTTCCTTTGCATGAGAGAAATGGCCAAACCAAGCTCTTCTTCCCCAACTTTCTTTTTATACTAAGGGTTGCATGATCAGATGGTTCATTAAGGTGACACCTGGCCTACTATTGTTTGCTTAAGGCCTCTAATCAAGCCACTTAAACCACTATACTTTTTATACTATTGTTTGCTTCAGCCTTTCACCAACGCATAGGCTTGTGTCCATGCAAGCCTTCCTTCTCGGCCAAAGCATACTCCAGTCAACGCCTACTCACCTCGTCTTTAGGCACTTACAATTTAGGCTGGCCGCTTCATCAATGCTCCAATAACCTCTAAAGCATATCTCAGCGCCCTCATATCAATGCATAGCCCTTGGATAGCCACATGTCTCAACCTCTAAGCTTTCCAGCCTACACACTATTTGTTGTGGCCTAGCCCTTGCCTTAGGCCACGCCTACTAACCTTCTTAGCATCACTTAGTGCCCACCATGCGCTCACTTAGGCAAGCTCGACTGCTCGGATTCCACTTGTCTTAGTCTTTATTAACCTCTCCATGAGGCTAGCCCGCCCTTGACAACCGCAGCCAAAACCTCCCTTGTTAGGCACATTAACCTCCACACAAGCCTTCAACGCATACCTCATGCCAAACTTAGCAAATTTCCTCCCTTGGGTCCTTAGGCGCATAGCAAGACAAGATCTCCATCCCAAGGCTCTCTTACTTTTCTTCTAAGTGTTAAAACTTCCAAATTCACCCGAGAGCCTCAAACACCTTCCTTAAGGATTTTCCCTCAATCCTAAGCCTAACTTCACACCTATCTCTCTTCTTACCTTCACTTCTCCAAAGTTCACTAGGTGTGAATGGTTTCTATCTACCTGAGAGCATCCTCTCCTTTATACTTAGAGAAATTTATCTCCGTCTCAACACTTCTAAGCCTTCAGATTACTCACCATATATCATACGACTAGTTAACTAAAGGGTACTTAATCAAATAAGAAAAGGAAAGGCAATTCCAAATCTTATAGGTAATTCACCGTCCATAATGTAGATTATTTTAGAGAAATTGTTATACTTGAAATCTCTATTTGGGAAGTCAACAACACTAAAAAAATTTTCAAAAGGTCATTTTTTAGTTTATGTAGGGGAAGAATAGAAACGATACGTCGTTCCATTGAAACGTTTGTCGTCTCCAATATTTCAGGCATCATTAGATCAACTTGATGACCTTAATCATAGTAAAGAAGAGTGGGAAGATGGTGTTAGATTACTCCACTCAACTATTTGAATGGGTTTTGGATTTGGCCAAAATTTATTAGTTTTGTTCCTTCAATATATCTATACATATACACTATATATAAAACTGCTATGAGAACTGAATTTTTACATCTCAATTTTATCTTTACAACTTTTTGTAATTCATATTTTGTCATTTATTACAATTATTTGGGTTGAGGTAGTTATAAACGAAGTGATGAGTGTGATCTAAACCATAAACATTACACATCATGATCTAACAGCAGAGACATGTTGAACTGATAGATATGTCCTTTTCTAATTATTATAATTATTTGGCTCGAAGTGAGATCTTTTTTATATATGAGTGTGATATAGACCATAGATATAAAGAATTATGCGTTCTAATAGTGGAGACATGTTTAAACAGCCAATTACGTCATTTTTGTCGTGTTACAACTATTCATGTCGAAGTATTATAGTGTAATTTATAAATTCTCATTTTGTCTTTTCTTTTTAAATAATTACAATTATTCAGGTCAAACAATACAAAAAAATTATTTAATATATTAGTTTTAATCTCTTAAAACTTTTTTGTCTTTATGTACTAAAATAAACTATAGATTTTGTGTGCATTGCACGTGTTATGGATTAGTATTAACAAATTTTAAAGTTTTTTTAGTTGGAAAATACCTAATTAAGATCTTGTAACACATTCAAGATAAACATGCAAGTTTCAAAATATTGAAAGATTGAATTGAGAGAAAAAACATTTAAAAGTTACAAAATCATTATATATATTCTTTTAATATAATAAGAGTAGAAAAATTTAAAGCACCAATCTCTCGGTTGTTAATATACTTAAACTCTATATACAACATCGCATGAAGATTGATTTTAAAAAGTGGTGACATTTAAATTGTCTCTCTTATCTTGACACTTTTAATCAGGTTAACCAATATATGTTAAAACTATCGGATTCTCTTGCCTCATTTGTCTCCTATTGTGTAATGGTATAATTTTCTTTGTGGTTTTTTAGGGAAACAATTAAAAAACATAACTACAATATTAAATAATCGGACACCAATTCTGAAACCACTTAGGTAAGGGATATGGAGAAGATCAGATAGATCTAAGGAATGAGCCAAAATATTTCCCCGTTGTTTAAAGCCAAAGACTTTCATCTTCCACAACAAATGTCACCTCAGTGAAATCTATTGTTTGTCTGTTTATCATATTCACCACCTCCAAACAGTAAGTTTCCTCAATTACCTTTCCTTTTACAAACTCAAGTGTAGACAACTCTAAAAAAACAACCATGACTTTGAGAATCTTAATCTCATAATGATGTGAAATAGTCCTCCTCGTGGCTACTTACTTTTTAGCTTAAATGGTTATTGTTGTTGTGAAATTGAGGAACACGACAGGAATACATATATTGAAAAAATATAATATAATAATATTAAATATATATAAAATAAAATAATTAAAATTATAAAATTGGATAATATGAAAATTAGTGGAATTTTGAAGTGGAATTCTCACCAATGTATATGTGATTTTAAGATCCACCAAATACCACTATTTATAGACAAAGTAGCAAATAAGATGTGGACTTATATGGACATCAAGTATAAATAACTACAAGGCACATGGACCATATGAAGGGTGACACATGGCTTTTGGGACACTAAATAATGAGCATTTATTTATTATTATAATATTCACAATACTCCTCTTAGATGCCCATATATATATGAAATATGCCTCATTAAAATCTTATTAGGAAAAATCCAATGGGAAAAAACCCTAGTGAAGAAAAAAGAGTACATATTTCATATAATATATACTCCTAAAAGAAAACATCACATAAGATCTCTGAGTCGCCGCATTCCAAAGTTGTGCACCAATTTTTTAAAAGTTGCAGTTGGTAATGCCTTTGTAAATAAGTCTGCCAAGTTATCCTTCAAACAAATTTGTTGTATAGTAATGTTGCCATATTCTTCAAGATCATGAGTGTAGAAAAGCTTCGGTGAAATATGCTTTGTTCTATCTCCTTTAATATATCCTCCTTTGATTTGGGCTATGAAAGTTGTGTTGTCTTCGTATAATATTGTTGGAGGGTTTTTATTAGAAGACAAGTCACATGTTTCACGAATGTGATGAGTCGTTGATCTTAGTCATACACATTTTCGACTAGTCTCATAAATTGCAAGAATTTCAGCATGATTTGAGGAAGTGGCCGTTATGGTCTGTTTCACCGATCGCCATGATATAGCAGTTCTTCCACATATGAACAGATAACCTATTTGAGATCTAGCTTTGTGTAGATCAGATAAATATCCAGAATCTGCATAACCAACTAGATCAAAATTTGATTTATTTGAATAAAACAAACCCATATCGGTTGTTCCTCGAAGATAACGGAGTATATGTTTAATTCCATTCCAATGTCTTTTTGTTGGAAAAGAACTATATCTTGCTAATAAATTTATTGAAAATGGAATATCTGATCTTCTATTATTAGCAAGTTACATAAGTTCACCAATTGCACTAAGATATGGTACTTCAAGACTAAGAAGTTCTTCATTATCTTCTCGAGGTCGAAATATATCTTTCTTTATATTCAATGAATGGACTTCTATTGGAATATTTAATGGATATGTTTTGTCCATATAAAATCTTTTCAAAAAATTTCCTGTATAAGTTGACTGATGAATAAATATTCCATCTGCTAACTGTTCAATTTGCAAACCAAGGCAAAATTTTGTTTTTCTGAAATCTTTTATCTCAAATTCTTTCTTAAGATATTCTATTGCCTTTGATGCTATTTAGGAGTTCTAATTATATTCAAGTCATCAACATATACAGTTATAATAACAAATTTTGATTGTGATTTCTTTAAAAAAAACACACGGACATATTTGATTATTTTGATATCCTTTTTTCAATAAATATCTACTCAAGCGATTGTACCACATCCGTCTTGATTGTTTCAATTCATATAGTGATTTATATAACTTTATTGAATACCATTCCTAGGAATTTGATGTATATGTTTCAGGTACCTTAAATCCTTCTAGGATTCTCATATAAATATCATTATCAAGAAATCCATATAAATATGTTGTGACTACATCCATAAGATGCATATCCAGGCTTTTAACACATTCAAACCAATTAAATATCTTAATGTAATTGCATCCACCACCAGAGAATACGTCTCCTCAAAATCAATACCAGGTCTTTGTGAAAAACCTTGTGTAACTAGTCTTGCTTTATATCTTGTGACCTCATTATTTTTATTTCTTTTCCTTACAAATACCCATTTGTATCCCATAGGTTTAACACCTTCTGGTATTCAGACTACTGGTCCAAAAACCTTATGTTTTGAAAGTGAGTTTACTTCTGCCTCAATTGCTGCTTTCCACTGAAACCAATCTTTTCTTTGTCGACATTCTTCAACAAATTTTGGTTCAGGATCCTCATTTTCAGATATAATATCAAGAGCAACATTATACGCAAAAAATGTTGTCAATAATTACATTAGTTCGATTCCATCTTTTTCCTATCATGACATAGTTTATTAAAATCTCATTATTATCTTTAGGTATTTCATCTTTCTCACTAGTCATGTCGAGGACTTCTTTATGGGTATTTACATCTTCAACCAAGTCTTTTTCACAATTAATTATTTTTCGCTTTCGAGTATTTTTATCTTTAGAACCCACTAGTCTACCACGTTTCTAGTGTATTCTAGACTCATTACTGACAACTTGTTGTGTTGGAATATCAATTTTTGATGGAACACTTGTAGTTGGTATATGTGACTTAGTTACTTTCTTTGCATCTATAAATGCATCTAGTAATTGATTTGCTATATTTTGAAAATGAATTGTTTTCTGAACTTCGAGTTTACATTGATCTGTATGGGAATTTAAATGAGACAATAACGATGTTGAAGTTGATACCCTAAATCTCGTAGGGTCCTGTAGTTTGTAAACACTTGTATGAATAAACATTTCAGTGATTTATAATATATGATATTTTATTCACGCTTTCTATGAAATATATGACATTTTAATTGCATTAACCACAAACCAATCAACTAAGATCCATGGTTATCGTTGTAACTTAAACATGTATGTGGAGACATACAAGTGGATCGTGTTTAAGTGATAACCTAAATGGTCTGTAGTATATGGATAAGGTTGGGTACCTTATCCTAGTGATACTACGAGTATGGCCCACTTTGTAGGTGTTACAAATGTTGTAAAGTGCTACAAATGATCTGATCTTGATCATTCATGTATTAGACATGTGGGCAGGGCTACTCTATACAAAGAAGTTTGTATAAGACCGAACCACGAAATGTTTAGTCTCGTTATATAATGCCATTCATAATTAAGACTTTCATTTCACTAGGATGACTATAGGTAACATGATCTTAATCTTGAGTGAGTTGTGAACTCCTGCCTATGAGGGTGGTCCTTTGATTTGCATAGGTGAGAGTGGCTAGATCGTCGACTCAACAAGCCTACCATTTTGGGGATTCGTCTGATTAGGGAGTTGGGAACTCAGCTACATAAGATGGTATTCACTCCTTCCACAAAGCAGGGGTAAGTAGATAAATTGCTCATGTAAGGATTGATTCTGGATCTTGAACAATGTAGCACCACACCCTCTCTTGGCCCGAGAGGGATTTAGTCATAGTGGGACTATGATCTATTGTTCATTAGAGGGATCAGTGGTACTTAAGGAATTAGATGTAGCTACAGGGGCAAAATAGTAATTTGGTCTAGTTGTCCTTACGAGCGATTTGTGAAGGGTCATCGTACTGTTGATTGATTATTTCCAATGGATACATAAATATATTTGTAGTGCGAAAAGTTACAACTATCGATCTTTATTGGAGTGTTCGGTAGTTAATAGATGGTGGATAATGTGATTAAAGAGCCCAATCAGTTATTCACGTACCATTGGAGCTTCAAGCTACAGGTCCATAAGGTCCTCTTGATAGCTCAATGGATTTAAGTTAAGAATCATTTTTTAGGTTAATTTGAAATGTTCAAATTAATAAGAGGGAATTTGATTATATATGATATAATTAAATTAATTAAATTATATAATTGATATAATGTATTTGATACATTATTTTTTAATTGGAGGAATAAATATTTGACTATGATTCAAATATATTTTCTATGAATAAGATTCATAGTTATTAAATTTAATATAAATATGATTTATATTAAATGCCATAAAATAGAGAAAAAGAACTATGGTTTATATATTGTATATGATGCAATATTAAAACTATAGGTTATAAATATAATATGATAAGTTAGTTATCATATTTATTTATATTTATTGATTATTTGATAATTAACTTCTTTTTCTCCATAACCACCTTTAGTAGATAGTTATTTGGTTTTATGGAAAAAATGGGATAAAAGAAAATGGTTTTATAATTATTCCACAAGACATCAGATATACTATCGAGTATACAATCAAGTAACTACACGATTGCTTGAGAGACTATACGCTAGCTTCATTATCTACACGATCGAGTAACATTATCTATGCGATAGATTTCGTCGTCTATACGACTATGTTGTTGTCTACTCGATCATCTTCCTCCTCTATACAAACTTTCCCCTCTAACCAAAATTAGCCAAATCCCACCACTCCTAGATTCTCACCCTAAAAATACCAAGGTCACCAAGTGGTAGTGTCCAGTTTGGTTCGAGGATTGAGTTGCTACTTACTGTTTGTTCAAGGAGTGTTCGAGTTGTTCGATGCGTTCAGGAACGAGTACGTTCGAGGGATTACTTGAAGAACGATTCTTCAAAGGTATAATCTCTTAAACCTTTGTTTTATTTTAGAAGCATGTTGTAATTTAGTATCTTATGCACAATCTATTATGTATGACTGTAAATGTATGTATTCAATCACAATGGAATTTAGACAATTCGCTTCCGCTCAAAGGTTCTCTGTAAATGAAGTTCCATCAAACGATGCATTCCATGTAATTTCTTAATTCCTCCCCCTAATGTTGGAAAATTTGTCTCATTAAAATGACAATCAACAAATCGTGTAGTAAATACATCATCCGTTAGGGGTTCAAGATATTTAATTATTGATGGGGATTCTTATCCAACATATATTCCTAACCTCCTTTTAGGACCCATCTTAATGTGTTGTGGTGGAGCAATTGGAACATACATTGCACACCAAAAAATTCTCATATGGAAAATATTTGGCTCATGACTATAAGCTAATTGTAATAGTGAGTACTTATGATAAGCTACTGACTTAATGCGTACAAGTGACGATGCATGCAAAATAACATGTCTCCATAAAGATGAAGGAAGCTTAGCTCTCATAAGTAATGGTCTTGTAATTAGTTACAAACATTTTATAAATGATTCTGCAAAACCATTTTGGTTATAAACATGAGCTACAAGATATTCAACACTTATCCCAATTGACATACAATAATTATCAAAAGTTTGGGATGTAAATTCACCGGCATTATCAAGACGAATGGTCTTAATTGTATAATCAGAAAATTGTGCTCTTAACTTAATTATTTGAGCAAGTAATCTTGAAAATGCAAGATTTCCACTTGATAATAAACACACGTGTGACCATCTACTGATGCATCTATTAATATCATAAAATATCTAAATGGTCTACTTGGTAGGTTAATGGGTCCATATATATCACCATGAATTTGTTCAAAAAATGCAGGTGATTTAATCCCCACTTTAGCTGGTGATGGTCTAATTATCAATTTTCATTGAGAGCAAGCATCACATGATAATTCATTAGATTGAAGAACCTTCTAGTTTTTCAATGGGTGTGCATTTGAATTCTCAATAATTCTCCTCATCATTATAGATCCCGAATGACCCAATCGGTCATGCCAAATTATAAATATGTCTGGATTCATGAACTTCAGGTCCATTATTGTATATGTTTTAATTACTCGTATATGAGTATAATACAATCCAGAAGATAAAGCAAGCAACTCTTCCAATATACGTTTTTCATTTGAAACAATGGATATGATATATAGATATTCCACATTATTCTTACTATCAGTCTCAATATGATAATTATTGCAACGTATATCTTTAAAACTTAGAAGATTTCTCTTTGATTGACTAGAGAACAATGCATGGTCAATTGTAAATTTTGTTCCTCTAGGAAAAATAATATTTGTTTTTCCAAAACCTTCGATCAAGTTTACAGAACCTGATATTGTATTTACTTTTTCTTTCGGCATTATCAATTTGAAAAAGTATTTTTTATTTGTAAGTATTGTGTGTGTAGTTGCACTATTTGCCAGACATAGATCTTCTTTGCTCATTTTTTAAACACCCAACATATGAAAATGATCCATGTTTCTTCATTAAAAGAAAATAATTACAATAAGAAAAACAACACTTAAAATATATAAAAGTTACTAAAAAAAATGAAAATAAATAAAGAAAACAATAACATTAAGTCTAGATATTTTCAAAATCAAAGAAACACTTGATGTTCCATCAACTGCGTCAATCTTCTCTTCAGGAGATTCAAAGAAGTCTGCGCATCCAAATTTGTCATATGAGATGGGTCAAATATATCATTATCCTGGTATGCAAAATTTGCTTATACATTTTTATTTTTTTCCTTCAGGAAGGCTTGATAGAGGTCAGCTAAGTGTTTTGACATACGACAAGTACGTGACTAATGCTCAGTTATTCTGCATTAAAAGCATTTATTTTCAACATTTTTTGAACTCTTATCTTATGGAGCTTTTTTTTTTTTGTGATCATCATTTTTTGTGGTTCTTTGGAAATTTAAATGATTAAAACGACCACCACAAAAATAATAATTATTTCTTCTTCTGTCACGGTCACGACCTCGACCGTGACCATGACCTCAACCATGATTATTATTAAAATTCACAGCATTCACTTCAGGGAATGATGTTGTTCTGGTTGGTCGAGATTCAGCATTTTTCATTAATAACCCGTGATTTTGTTTGGCCACAAGAAGACATGAAATTAATTCAGAATAATGTTTAAAACCTTTCTCTCGATATTGCTGTTGTAGGAGCATATTCGAGACATGAAATGTAGAAAATGTATTCTCTAACATATTAGCATCAATAATTTTATCTCCGCATAACAACAATTTTGAACTGATTTTAAATAATGTAGAATTGTAATCACCTACTGATTTAAAATCTTGCAGCCTCAAATGCATCTACTCATAACGAGCTTTAGGAAGAATAACTGTCTTTTGATGATCATACATTTCTTTCAAATTTTTCTACAAGATACGGGGATCTTTTATTGTAAGATACTCCATTTTTAATCCCTCGTGTAGATGATGATGAAGGAAAATTATAGCTTTTGCTTTGTTCTAACTAGATGTTGTATTTCCTTCTTTAATTGTTTCTCCCAAGTTCATAGCATCCAGGTAAATTTCAGCATCGAGAACCCCATGACAAATAATTATTGTCATTAATGTCAAGGACTACAAATTCTAATTTTGTAAGATTTTTCATGGCAACACTATCACAAAATATTGTATTTATATTAGAAATTTAATAGATATTGAATATGCAAAATAATATTAAATTTATTATTATAACGAAGAGGGAAAAATCGACATACATTTAGGACCTACCTTTAACAGAGAAAACGACAAGAGCTCATGCTGATAACGTGTTATGAAATTGAGGAGCACAATGGGAACACGGATATAGAGAAAATATAATAATATTAAATATATAAAATAAAATAACTAAAAACATAAAATAACTAAAATTATAAAATTGGATAATATGAAAATTAGTGGAATTTTGAAGTGGAATTCTCACCAATGTATGTGTGATTTTAAGATCCACCAAATGCTACTATTTATAGGTAAAGTGGCAAAAAAGATGTGTACTTACATGGACATCAAACAAAACATGAATAACTACAAGGTACATAAACCATATAAAGGACGACACATGGCTTTTGAGACACTAAGAAATGTGCATCTATCTATTATTATAATATTCATAATAATTGTTATTTACTTCTTGTGGCATTTATTGATAAATTTTCCTTTTGCTACTAAAATGAGTATAGCTCGATTGGGGTAGTACTTGTTGTTCGGAGTAACTATTCAATCAATCATGTGTTGGAATGACTTAAAAAAGTTAACCAAAGATTTCTAAATGTATTTTCATATTTAATTTAAATTTGAAAATGGTTTTCTGTATTTAATTTATATGAAATGTTTTCCTATTTAATTTAGATATGAAACGTTTTTTATTTAATTAAGATCTGAGACATTTTCTATATTTAATTGAGAAAAACGTTTTTGTTGGATTCTTATAAAAAGAAAAAATAGTTGTTTTAGTGCTTAAGGGTGAGATTTGAGTTTGACATGATATTTCTCTCTATTAAAAATGATTTAATTTTGAACAAAGTTTTCATTCAATTTTAATCCTTCTACGATGAGTACACATTCGAGAAGGGTGTTGTGTTAACCTTGTTTAGCAACCGACTTTTGATTATTTATCACTGAGGTCACACCGATTCTTTCAAGGCAATGGAGCTTCCACGACACAACAATGATTGAGATCTGAAATTGACGACAACAAACCATTTGAAAGCAAAAATAAACTCGAATAAATCAACATTGCATCCTAGATCGCAAGACAAGCTTTTGATTAATAATCCCTGTTCTAAATCTCCTGTATATATGCACAAAATACAGTGAAGCAACCTATTTAAAACACGGTGGAGAGCAAAAGGTATTTCTGCTTAATATTTTTTTTATAGGCAACTGGCTTCTCATGGGAATGGTATTTTCTTTCTTTTATATACATAAACATAGATCTTATTTTCTTTTTATTTAATCGATTTATGGTAAATAGTTCATGAAATGATATGACCCAAATAAATGGATAAATGAAATGATTATATTTCAATTAATTTTGTTCACTGAATATTATATTTCTATTTGTTCACAATACAAAGAAAAGTGATTAGTTCGTTCTTGTAAATTGAAATGGAAAATTTGAATCACGCTTTCGGATTTTGAAGTTGTCTTTGGAGGTATTGAATGTTATGAAACCTTTTTAGATCATGATTTTATTTCTTTTTCTTTGTTTCTGGAAAGAAATACTAATACTCTTTGTTTTGTAGATTGTCAAAAGAATTATATGAAATTAGGAAATTCTCTCCTTCTAAATTGGGAAGGAAAATTAAGAAAAGAAGGCAAGTATTATTTTTGGTAAACTAAATTAAGGAAATAGGGCACTTATTATTAATAATTTTAAGTAATAAATTTGTTGACAAAATCATTTGGCTGAAGATATGATCTGAGAAACTTGGAGAGAGACAACTCAACATATATAATTTTCACTTTGTGATGAACAAATTAGTGATTGATTTATGTTGATTATGTTCTCGTGATCGAATGTTTTAAATATGTGGGTATTATAGCATGATATTGAATTTTGTGGTTAACCATCATTGTCAATTCGGATGATGATGTTAGTGATTTTTTCTTGATTTGATTAACTTTTACATATGTTGAAGATATTTTGATTGATTAAAAATTATGTTAAATGTGATAGAGCCTTCTTAAACTCTACTTAGGCAATCTTGAAATACAATTACAATAACTTCAAATTTTTTGGAATATGTTATGTAACAATAAGTCATAGTTCAACTATAACCAAATCCCTCTCGGGCCAAGAGAGGGTGTGACCACATTGTTCAAGCCCTGGAATTAGCCCTTAAGAGAGCAATTTATCTACTTACCTCAACATCAGGGAATGAGTGAATTCCATACTGTGTAACTGTGTTCCTAGCTCCCCAATCAGACGAATCCCAAAATGGTAGGCATTTTGAGTCGGCGATCTGGTCACTCTCCCTCATACAAATCAAAAGACTAACTTTTTAAGTAAGAGTTTACAACTCACTCAGGATTCAAGTCATGTCACCTATGGTCATCCTGGTGAAATGTAATTTTCTACTATTAACGACGTTATATAATTAGACTAGTCATTTCGTGGTTCGGTCAATACAAAATCTTTGTATAGGATACACCCGCTCACATGTCTCCACATAATGAGTAGGATTAGATTATTTGTAGAACTTTTCAACACTTGTAACATCTACAAAGCGAGTCAAACCATAGTATCACCATATAAGGTACCCATTTTTATCCATCTACTATAGACCATTTAGGTTATCATTTAAACATGATCCACATGTATGTCTCGATTCATGTTTAAATTACATAAAATACCCTAGGATCTTTGTTTATTGGATTGAATGTATGCTCATAAAATAACAATTATTTTAATAATAACAATTTGTTTATACAAAGTTTACAAATTACAAGAATACAAGAGAGATTTAGGACACCAATCTCAACAAAGTAAACACTGATCCTGATGTAGAGTTTGCAATGCATCCTTGCTTGATGCTCCATCAAGCTATAACTCTTCCATTCAGAGTGAACACCGACCTTGATGTGGATTTCTAGGAATCCCAATTAGTCTGAAAGTCAGTGTTCGTGTATCCTATAATCATCAAATCCTTATCTCCATACACAAGCATATGGTCCCTCGTCCTCTAAAGGCACTTGAGGATTGTTTTGACCGCTGTTCAGTGATCTAATCCTGAATTGGATTGATATCTACTGAAAATCTCCACTGCATAGCAAATGTCAAGTCTGGTACATAACATTGCATACATAAGGCTACCAACAACCGATGCATAGGGAATTTGTCTCATTGCCTCAACCTCTTGAGGAGTCTTAGGACATGTTCCTTAGACAATACAATTCTATGCTTGAAAGGTAATAAACCCTTCTTGGAATTGTGCATCAAATATCTGACAAGCATTTTATCAATATATGATGGCTGAGACAAGACTAACTTTTTGTTCTTACGATCCCTAGTGATCTGGATCCCTAGAACAAAATACGCCTCTTCCAAATTTCATTTGGAATTGGGCGGCCAACCATTTCTTTACATCAGTCAGAAAACCTACATCATTCCCAATGAGTAGATATCATCCACATATAACACAAGGAAAGCTACCTAGTTGTTGATGATTTTCTTATAAACACAAGACTCATCAACATTCTAATTAAAGCCACAAGATCTGATCGTAGTATCAAATCTTATATTCCAATACCGAGATACTTGTTTATCGTAGTATCAAATCTTATATTCCAATACCGAGATACTTGTTTTAGTCCATAAATTGATCGACAAAGCTTGCAAACCTTTTGCTCTTGATCTTGTTCAATGAATTCTTCTGGTTGATTTATGTAGATGGCCTCTTCAATATTGCATTAAAAAAAGCAGTCTTGACGTCCATTTTCCATATTTCATAGTCATAATATGTGGCTATGGAAGATAACTCTAATAGACTTTAACATGACAACAGGTGAGAAAGTTTCTTCACAGTCCACTCCCTCAACTTGGGTATAACCCTTTGCCACAAGTCTAGCTTTAAAGGTCTGTACCTTGTCTATATCTTTTTTTCTCTTGTAGATCCACTTACAACCTATAGGTTTTACCCCCATCAAGTTGATCTACAAGCCCCCAGATAGAATTGAAGTACATAGACTCCATTTTTTTATTCATGGCTTTAATCCATTCATCCTTATCAATAACTTCCATTTCTTGTTTATAAGACAATGGATCCTCGACACCATCATCAACTATAATGTCTTGGCCTTCTGTTAAACCCATGTAGTGTATAGGTGGGTTCATAACCCTCCCACTACGTCGAGGCAATCTCAACTCTTGAGATGGATGTGAATAACTAGATGAATGTAACAACTCTTGTTGATGTATCAATCCTTTCAACAACCCTTGTTGAAGTCTCAATAGATTCATTAGAAATTTCACTTAAAAAAATTTACTTCGTGGTTTATAGTCCTCATGTGATCTTCTTCCAAGAAGTTAACGTTTGTTGATACAAACACTATTCTCACTTGGATCAAAGAAGTACCCACCTCTCGTTTTCTTGGGGTAGCATACAAATAGGCATACTTTCGAACGAGGTTCTAACTTTTTGGGATTTTTCATTAGCACATGGGTTAGACATCCCCAAATTCTAAAGTGACGTAAACTACCTTTACGACCTCTCCATAACTCAAAAGGTGTTTCAGAAATACTTTTTGAGGGAACGTTGTTCAAAAATTAAACAACAACCTCTACTGCATATCCCCAAAACGAGTTAAGAAGTTGAGCATAGCTCATCATAGACCATACTATGTCCAACAGGGTTCTATTTCTTCTTTCCGATACACCATTATGTTGAAGCGTACCTGGGACTGAGAATTGGGACGTAATTCCATATTCTATCATATAGTTCTAGATTCTTAAGTCAATATACTCTCCACCACGATCAGATCGTAGTGTTTTTATCTTTTTACTTAACAAGTTTTCAACCTCAGTCTTATACTCCTTGAACTTTTCAAGTACTTCATAGTGTATTGCATTAGGTATAAATACTCATATCTAGAATAATCATCTTTTTTCATACCCTCCTCGTGATCTTACATTTATCGAATCGCAGAGATTTGAATGTATAAGCTCCAAAGACTCTTTCGCTCTATAACCTTTTCCAATAAAAGCTCGTTTTGTTATTTTTCCTTCAGGGCATGACTTACATACAGGTAAAGAGTTTTCTTCTAAACCATTTAGAAGTCCACTTTTCACCAAACTCTCAATCCTATTGAGATTAACGTAACATAACCTTAGATGCCAAAGGTGGACATTTTCTTTAGGAGAAATTCTTGGTCTTCTAACAGTTGTTGCCGTTTTGAACATTTCAGTATTTAGCGTGACTTTTGTAATTAACGACCTTAGTATATACTATTGGGAATGATGCCCTAAACTCTCGTTGGGTTCTGTAGTTTGTAAACACAGTTTTGAACAAATGCTTGTGATGTATAATATATGATATTTTCTTCACTTTTGTCTATGAACATTGGATGTTTTAATTGCTTTACCACAAACCAATAAACTAAGACCCCTGGTTGTCGTTTGTAACTTAAATATGTATGTGGAGACATACAATTGGATCATGCCTTAAGTGATAACCAAAATGGTCTGTAGTATATGGATATAGGAGGGATACCTTATCCTGGTATCCCTACGGATGTGGCCCGCTTTATAGAATAGTTACAAGTGTTGTGACTTGCTACAGATGGTCTGATCCTGATCATTCATGTGGAGACATGTGAGCGGGGACTAACTATATAAAGGAGTTTGAATAAGATCGGACCACGAAGTGTTATAGCCTCGTTATATAATGTCGTTCATGAGAGAGACTTCCCTTCACTAGGATGACCATAGGTAACATGACCTCAATCCTGAGTGAATTGGGAACTCCTGAATTTGAGGGCAGTCCTTTGATTTGTATGGGTGTGAGTGGCCAGATCACCGATTCAAACCTACCACTTTGGGGATTCGTCTGATTTGGGAGTTGGGGAACTCAGCTACATAAGATGGAATTCACTCCTTCCCAAAGACATGGTAAGTAGATAGATTGCTCCCTTAAGGGCTGATCTTGGGGCTTGAACGATATGGCATCACACACCTTCTCATGGCCCGAGAGGTGTCTACACATAGTAGGACTATGTTGTATTGTTCATTAGAGGGATCAGTGGTACTTAAAGAGTTAGATATAACTACAGGGACAAAACCGTAAATTAGCTCAGCTGTACTTATGAGCATCCATGAAAGGTTATCGTATTGTTGATTGATTATATCTGTGGTGAGAAGAGTACAGCTGTTGGTCTTTAGTGGAATGTCTGGCAGTTAACGGGTGGTGGATTTCGTGGCTAAAGTGTTTAGTCAGCTATTCACATACCATTAGAGCTTCAAGCCATAGGTCTATAAGGTCCCCTTGTGTAACACCCCGTAAATTTTTTAGTAATAATGTAATTTCAATAACTTTATTATTTGGAATTTCAGTAATTTTTGGAGGACATTTTTGAAATTTTGGACTTAAATGTAAGTGCGGGAATTTAATTGTTGGCGTGAAATTATTCAATTTGAAGTTCAATTTGAAAATTAATGGCAGGAATTGATTTTCTTTTGAAACGGAGAGGAATTTAATAGTATAAAACAGAAAGGAATTAAATGTAATTATATTTATTTCCTTTTTTGTTTTTTTTTATTATTATTATTTTTAAAACCCTCTTTCCCTTTCTTCCTTATACAAAAAATGATTGAGGCATTTGTTTGAGAGATCAAAGGCAGTTTTGAAACAAGCTATACTTTGGGGCTTGATTCAAGATTCATTTCAGCGAGGAGAAAGGTTAAATTGCTTGCCACTTAAGTGTAATTTGAGGTAATAATCTTACTACTGGAACTACCCACAGGCCAGGCATTAGATGTATGCTAGCATGATAAATGAATGATATGGTGAATGACAGCATGATGGTCTGATAGTACAATATGACCAATGTATGTTCTGGTATGAGATATGAAAGATTTACTTGTGCACATAGACACTTGAATGCTAGCATGAGATGGTATGTGATTCCATATGGTTGTATTTGATCTGTTGATGTTGAGGATTGTAAGACTAGTTACAAGGATAATTTTGACTGTTCTGAGATTTAATGGACTGTTTAGAAAAGATATATGAGCATGTGATAATATGACGAAGCATGTTAATGTATGAGGCATGATTTAGAATTTTATGGAATATATTAAAAGGCGATTGGGCATGACCCTAAATTATGAGTTAAGCGACACTACTATAGAAATGTCTTAAAGTTAGGTGAAAGTTGGAGCATTTTGTTGATGTGCTTGTTGATGTGATATTATTGAAAATGTGTAAGTTATATGATGTATTATGAAATTTCAAATGTTTGATTGTTACATGAGTTAGTGCATGAAAGTGATGTACTAGGGTGGATCCATTAATACTAGATTAATTACGTATGTTGAGGTTAACTAGCTTGACCTTGATCAGGAGATTTTAGAGGATGCATGATTAGGTGAATGTTATTTTTAATATAAAGTTAGATGCAATCTCTTTTCCTTTCCAGACTATGTGACTACATGAAAGTGATGCATGTCTAAAGGCGCTAGTACATGAAAGAGACGTACTAGGGTTGGTGTGTATGAAAGTGATACATACCTAGAGGGTACTGGGGTGTACGAAAGAGGTACATACTCAGTGGGTTATGTGTATACGAAAGAGGTGTATACATAACTAGATGTACGAAAGAGGTACATATTCAGTGGGTTATGTGTATACAAAAGAGGTGTATACATAACTAGATGTACGAAAGAGGTACATACTCTGTGGGTTATGTGTATACGAAAGAGGTGTATACATAACTAGATGTACGAAAGAGGTACATAGTCAGTGGGTTATGTGTATACGAAAGAGGTGTATACATAACTAGATGTACGAAAGAGGTACATATTCAGTGGGTTATGTGTATACGAAAGAGGTGTNTGGGTTATGTGTATACGAAAGAGGTGTATACATAACTAGATGTACGAAAGAGGTACATATTCAGTGGGTTATGTGTATACGAAAGAGGTGTATACGTAACCATGTGTACGAAAGAGGTACACATTAAGTGGGTTATGTTATACGAAAGAGGTGTATACATAACCATGCGTATGTAAGAGATCGTGTTTCCTTCAGGATTCACCAGAGGTTGTGGGTCCTACGGGACTTACTAGAGGTAGTGGACATACTTAACTACAGTAGGATAGGACTCAGTCCCCCTTCTTGTTTCATGTGTATATGTGTTCCATAAGGACTAGAGCAATTTACATATTTCACTAGAGGTGGGTATCTAGAGGACATAGATGCCCACCCTGACTGTAAACCCCGAACTCTAGGTTTCCTAGATAATCATGTTTAGCGAAAGGAATGTTATATTACATATTTATTAAGTAGCAATTCATGTTTATTTATAGGAATTATGAAGGAAGGGAAGGAAAAACATATTAAATGAGGGGTGACGTGGCAGTTAACCCTTGAACTCAAGAGGCGGCAGGAAGATTAAAAGGAAGAGAAAATTCAAAAGCTTGGTTTCGGCAATTGGCATGAGCAAATTTAGTGAAATTAGTGCCATTTGAAAGTTGGGAGAATCTAGTTTTTGAGGTTGTCTTGCTGAAGAAAGATTGCAGGAGGAGAAGAGCAAAAAGTGAAGAAAGTGCAGAGGAGGCAAAATCTCGGGTTAATCAGGGCCTGAGGTGAAGATTGGAAACTCTAGGCCAAACTGTAAGGAATTTTTTGCTGAAATTTTAAGAAAGCTAACTCAATTTTAAACATGTTTGTAGAAGGAAGTTTCTGCAAAAGAGATCTGGATTTTGAGTTATGAATTTTTGAAGTGGTAACAGAGAATCTGTGCATAAGTAGACAACTGTTTAGGAAGAACAAGCAAACAACTCACCATGGAGAGTTATAGCGAGATATGGAGAATGAGAATCTCGCTTATGAAGGAAATCTCGCTGATTTTGTGATGAGAATCTCGCTCTAGAAGGAAATCTTGTTAGAAATTGGGCTGAATCTCGCTGGTAAGGTGAGTATCACTAGGATGAAAGTTTGCCAGGAAAAGCTTGATCTCGATCATGAGGATCTCGCTCATGAGAATGAATTCGCTCAGGATGAGTATCTTGCTAGTAAAGTTGTCTTTGTTGATGAAAGTTCCATTAGTAAATGAACTATTTGAGGTATTTTGCTAAGAATTCTAAGTAGTTTAACCGGGAATTATGTCCTTTCAGGCCAAGAAGAGCTAGGAGAGGTGTATAACCCGTTAAGAGCCCCGACGAGCTGTGAGTGACTAAATGAACTTAATGCTTTCAATACTTATGCATATAAGGCCAAGTAAGTAGCAATGATGCTAATGATGAATTTATATTCCCTCAAGCAACAAATGGATAATGAATAGCTTAACGTATCTCTCCCGACTTGTATATGTTTAACACAAGCCAAGGTATGTTGTGAAATTATTACAAAAGTTAAGTTTCTAATGTTGAAATATGCTTCCTAGAGGAAGGTTGTGATAGAATGAGTTCTTGTGTAAATAACATGCAATGAAACTTAAATTGATGCTACGAAATAACCCGATGCTGAAGGACATGGAGAAGGTATCTGGGTAATAATACCTAAGGTATTGATGGTAGTTAGAAAACTCCACGTGCACGTAGGTAGTTCTGAATGAGAGACCGAATTATGGGTCTCCTAGGCCATGCACCACCAAAGGGAGGCCGAAGTATGGGTATCTTGGCCGGTAATAGACATTAGGAGCTAGAGTGTTGTAGGCTCGTTCTCAACTAAGGAATATGATGTTTAATGATGTCTAAGAATGGTTTAAAGCTATATTTAGAGACAGTTACTTGAGATACTCATTAGTATATTTACATGTTTATAGTGATGTAATTCATGATGTAATACGATTCTGTAGTCACTCACTAGGCTACTAGCTCACAGATTTTCTTTGTTTTCCTTTTTCAGGTAGCGGTCAGATTCCTCAGGGTTGATCCTGTTGCTGCTTGCCACTGAAAGACTCAACTTATTAAGAAGACTTAGGTTGATGATCTGCTTACGTACACATGTTTTGAGAGGGACTAGGGCTTTATTAGAGTTGTCTGGGCCCAT
Source organism: Benincasa hispida (assembly GCF_009727055.1). NCBI lineage: Eukaryota > Viridiplantae > Streptophyta > Magnoliopsida > Cucurbitales > Cucurbitaceae > Benincasa > Benincasa hispida. Next base: position 48,744,778 of record NC_052351.1, read on the forward strand.
CTGTTGATATTTTTCTTTCTCTTAGATGTTATGTTGTGGTTGTATGCATGTGTTTATATAATATTCTGTAGAACCTTAAGGAGGCATACTATATGCATACATTATTAATGTTTAATAGGTTGGCATTTAGATTAGAAGGCTAAGGTGGTAAGTGCTGGCCACAGGGCTAGTAACTACCGCGGTCATATCCTCTTTCAGATTAAGAGGGTAATCTGGTAAGGGGTGTGACATTGACCCCAATAGTGGGGTTACTTATTGAGTATTTTATACTCATTCTTTCTCATGTTTTTGTTTCAGTTTTTACGCTTTTGCTCATGAGATTTAAAGTTCTTTTCATGTTTCTCTTAACTTTTAGTTTTGATGCTTAAAACCTACTTTTAAGAATTGTTTTTCAAACTTATTTATTGTCCTTTATGATTTATGGGTACCCTACTATTGTTTTAATATTTGAATTTAATGAAATACTTTTGAACTTACCTTATTTAATTAGCATTTATTTCGCCATAACCGAGTGTCGTTTTGAGTTCCATGCATGCATGTATTTAGTAATGGCCTAACTTAAGTCCTAGGGGGTCGGGTCGTTACACCTTGGTAGCTCAATGGATTCAAGTTAAGAATCAGTTTTTTGGTCAGTTTTAAGTAATCAAATTAAAAAGAGGGAGTTCGATTATATATGATATGTTTGAACTGGTTAATTATGAGATATATTATTTAGAGGAAAATGATATAAATATGATTTATATCTAGTGGAGGAGAAAAGGGCTATGCTTAATGTATTGCATATGATGTGATATTAAACCATAGGTTAATGAATATAATATGATTAGATTTATTATTTAATTTGACAATTATATGATAACTGTTGCCCGACTTTTTCTCCGTAACTAAATGAGATAGTGGGAGGTTACTTTTAGTTTTCATAACTGAAGGATAAAATGAAAATCGTTTTTATTTTGCATGTGAATCAGAGATTCGCTCACGGGTAATGTATACTACCTATCGCATAGAAAACTGAGAGCATACACGATAGCTTAATGTTTCTAAACGATTGTATACACGCACGCAGTCTACTAAACGATCACATAGGATTTGCTAAACGATCATCTAGCTTTTTCCTACACGATCGTATGCTCGAGCGTACACTAAATGATTGTTTATACGATCGCGACCCTTTTATTAAACGATCATGTTCCTCTACCTAAACGATCAAGCATCGTCTATACGATAGACACCCAATTTCTCCCACTTGCTTGGTCGTGGTAAACGATTGTGCTTTCCTCCTTCCTTCTACCAAATCCAACAGAGCCCACACCACCTAGGTTCTTACATCGAGAATACTAAGGGTTCCAAGTGGTGGTATCTTTCCTGCTGTCGTGTTCATGAGGAGGCCGTTCGAGGGTAGACGATTTGATGGACGATAACTTGGATATTCTCAGGGAGAGCAAGAGGAGCAGTCCATGGATGACAACGAGATTTCTGTGAAAAAGGGTTCTTCAACTGGTATGTATTTCGTTCTCTTTGTTCTTTAAAGTTTCAAAGCATGCTTGTAATTTGTAGTTAATGCATAACTTGTCTGTTTTATTGTGAATGCGGTAATTCTGTCACAATGAGTTTGGAACGATCTTGCTTCTGCTCAAAGGTACTCTTTGATAAGAGTTCCTTCATATACAAGTTACTTTCCATTGAATCAAAGCCTAGCTCTATTCCATTCTTAAAAATAAACACTTCATTTTTAGAAAAGGATAAAGAATAATTTTGTTCAATTAGACAAGAAACATAAATTAAGTTCCTTATATTGGGAACCACATATACGTCATCCAATAACATATTGTTGGGGTTGATGCCCTAAATCTCGTAGGGTCCTATAGTTTGTAAACATCTGTATGAACAAACACTTTTGATGATTTATAATATCAGATATTTTATTCACTTCAGTCTATGAAATATTTAATATTTTAGTTGCATTAATCACAAACCAATAAACTAAGATCCTTGGTTATCGTTATAACATAAGCATATATGTGGAGACAAACAAGTGAATTGTGTTTTAAGTGATAACCTAAATGGTCTGTAGTACATGGATAAAGGAGGAAAACCTTATTCTAGTGACGCTACGAGTGTGGCCCACTTTATAGGTGTTACAAGTGTTGTAAAGTGCTACAAATGGTCTGATTCTGACCATTCGTGTATTAGACATGCGAACGGGGATGCTTTATACGAAGGAGTTTGTATAAGACCGGACCACGAAATGTTTAGTCTCGTTATATGACGTCGTTTATGACAGAGACTTTCATTTTATTAGGATGACCATAGGTAATATGACCTTAATCCTGAGTGAGTTGAGAACTCCTGTCTATGAGGTCGGTCCTTTGATTTGCATGGGTGCAAGTGTCCAGATCGCCGATCCAAACTTACCACTTTGGGGATTCGTCTGATTGGGGAGCTGAGAACTCAGCTACACAAGATAGAATTAACT
>NC_052351.1:48749218-48793034 GCF_009727055.1 Benincasa hispida
CTCCTTCTCACCCCATCAACGCGATGTTGTGATCATCGCAAGCTAAGTGTCTTCCTCCCACGTTGCCAACGCATGAGCCTCCAATCTAATGCCACATCCTCGACGCATGGCTCACTAGATAGCATCGTACGGTTTGCTTGCCATGGGCGCATGGTGCTGGCCACCAACGCATAGGTGCGCTGGCCACTCGACGCATTGGGCGTGCTTGGCCACATGGGCTATGCACGATGCCTTGATGCTTGGTTGGGTGCTTCGGTGCATAGGCGTGCTGCTTCGACGCATGGGCATGCAGCGCATGTTGGCCATCGCTCGCTCGCTGGTCACATGGGCGTGCTTGGCTGCATGGCAGGGCACCTTGATGCACGGTATGGCTGCTCGGCAGGGCGATCAATGCATGGACGTAGCGCTCGACGCATTGGCAGGGCGTCCGGCCGAGGCTGCTCGATGCATGGCATGGGCGCTGGTCGAAGCTGCTCGGCGTATGGCATGGGCGCTGGCCGAGGCTGCTCGACGCATGGCATGGGCGCTAGTCGAGGCTGCTCGATGCATGGCATGGTCGCTGGCCGAGGCTGCTCGAAGCATGGGCTGCCTTTCCATGCATGCCTCGCCTACTCGTGTGCCTTCCAACACATCATCTCCTTTTTCTTTCTTCAGCCGCATGCCTTCACCAACCACTCTTCCAACACATCAACACACAGAATTCTATACTTTTTCTCTACCATTCCACACTAGTTTCCACATCAACTTACCCATCACACTAGTCTTAGTAGGGAACATACTCAAGTAGAGAAATTAGGATTCAGGGTTCACATTTACCTCCCCCTTATAAAAATTTCGTCCTCGAAATTTCGCCACAAGTCTGTCAACTAAACAACTGCGAGTACTTATTTCTGATTTTCTCTTCGACTTCCCATGTTGCTTCTTTCGTGCTATGGTTTCGCCATAGTACCTTTACCAATGGGATTGTCTTATTCCTTAAGACCTGTTACTTTTGGTCAAGAATCTCCACTGGTTCCTCTTCATAGGACAAATTTTCTCTCAACTGTACCCGTTGCTCAGGCAATACATGGGTAGGATTGAGCACATACTTTCTAAGCATTGCCACATGAAACACATCATGAATACGAGATAATTTTGTAGGTAAATCCAATCTATATGCCATTGGGTCGACTCTTTCTATTATCTCATAGGGTCCAATATATCTAGGGCTTAATTTCCCTTTCCTACCGAATCTGAGTATTCCTTTCCACAAAGATAATTTCAGAAATACTTTATCACCAACTTCAAACTCTAATTCTCTTCTCGTTTATCAGCATAACTCTTTTGCCTATCTTGAGCCGTCTTAAGATTATCTCTTATAATCTTAACGTTATCTGATGTTTGTTGCACAAGTTCTGGACCTAGTAATTTCCTTCCATCCACTTTATTCCAGCATATCGGAGTCGTACATGGCCTACCGTACAGTGCCTCATATGGTTCCATCCCGATACTCGAATGGTAACTATTGTTATACGCAAATTTGATTAACGACAGATGCATATCCCAACTGCCTTTGTAGGGTAGTTACATTCATGCTTCTTTAACTGTCAAGAAGCATAAGCTACTACTTTTTCCTCCTACATCAACACACTTCCTAACCTTTGTCGGGATGCATCACAAAAGACCTCAAACTCTTTACCAGGTGTAGATAGAGTTAATACTGGTGCTGACACTAACCTCTGTTTCAGTACTTGAAAGCTATGCTCGCATTCTGGCGACCACCCAAACTTTGCATCTTTTCTGGTTAGGTTTGTCAATGGAAGAGCTATCTTAGAAAAGCCCTCCATAAATCTCCTATAATAACCTGCTAAACCCAGAAAACTGCGTACTTCGGTTACATTCAGGGGTCATTCCCAATTAATTATTGCTTCAATCTTTTGGGAATCAACGCTAACTCCATCAACTAAAACTATATGCCTAAGGAATACGACTTGATTTAACCAAAAATCACACTTACTAAATTTGGCATATAACTCTTTTTCTCTTAGAATCTATAACACCATCCTCAGATGTTCTTTGTGCTTCTCTGTACTACTAGAATACACTAGTATATCATCTATAAAAACTATCACAAACTGATCCAGATAATGATGAAATATCCTATTCATCAAGTCCATAAATACCACAGGAGCATTTGTCAATCCAAACGGCATTACTAGGAACTTAAAATGTCCATACCTAGTTCTGAATGCAATCTTTGGAACATCTGTGTCGTTCACCTTCAACTGGTGATAACCCGATCTCAAATCTATCTTAGAGAATACTGTGGCTCCCTTTAACTGATCGAAGAGATCATCTATACGAGGTAATGGGTACTTATTCTTAATGGTCACCTTATTCAACTGTCTATAGTCTATGCATAATCTAAGAGTGCCATCTTTTTTCTTAACAAACAAGACTGGCACTCCCCAAGGCGACACACTGGGTCTAATGTACCCTTTACAAGTTTCTGTAACTGAACTTTTAACTCCTTCAGTTCCGTTGGTGCTATCCTATATGGTGTCTGGGATATTGGTGTTGTACCCGAAACTAACTCAATAGTGAACTCTATTTCTCTATCAGGTGGTAAGCCTGGTAACTCTTCAGGGAACACATCTAAGAATTTTTGTACCACAGGTACATCCTTAGGTTTCATTATCCTGTGAAACTGCTACATAGGCTAAATAGGCTTCGCATCCTTTACTCAACAGCTTTCTAACCTTTACTGCTGATATTAAACTTCCTGGAAGTATTCTTTTACTTCCCACCAGGGTTATTTCTTTTTCACCTGGTTTCCTAAACACTATTTCTCTTTTAAAACAATCTATAGTGGCATAGTGTTTACTTAGAAAATCCATACCTAGAATAACATCGAACTCTAGTAATTCTAATAGAATCAAGCCAACCCAAAAACTCTTATTTCCAAGAATTACTTCACAATTCCTGTAATACTCATGTACAACTAGAGTATCTCCTATAGGTGTAGAGATAAACAAATCCTCATTCATACGCTCAGGCACTCTATCTATATGTAATGCACACATGCTAGATATGAATGAATGCGTAGCACCAGGATCAGATAATGAATAAGCGGATTGATTACATAAAGTTATCGTACCAGTTACGACATCCGAAGCCTCTTCTGCTTCCTGGTATGTCATAGCGTATACTCTACCCTACTGCTGCTGTTGAGGTCGTCCAGCAACCACTTTCTGCTAGCTACACCGGATCCCTCACCTCTAGTTCCGGTCGCTCTAGGCTGGGTAACTCCTCTTTGCTCACTTTGTGCTCCATGACCTAGTTGAGGACACTCTCTCTTGAAATGTACCGTTTGTCTGCACTGGAAACACACATTCCTATTACCATAACATACTTCTATATGAGGTCTACCACAGTTTACACAAAGTGGTTTCCTCCCTGTACTAGCTACTGACTCGCTAGCACGACCTGATACTGATCTAACACTCTGTCCAGCTGCAGGTCTTGACCTCTTTTGACTTGAGCTTTGTTGGCNTCTGCTTCCTGGTATGTCATAGCGTATACTCTACCCTACTGCTGCTGTTGAGGTCGTCCAGCAACCACTTTCTGCTAGCTACACCGGATCCCTCAGCTGCAGGTCTTGACCTCTTTTGACTTGAGCTTTGTTGGCTCCCAACAAAACTTCTTATACCCGACTGTCCAGAGAACGGGCGTCTAAATTTCTTACTTCTCATTTCTCCAGGCATTCTAACCTGTCCTTCACCTGGCTGGAGTACATCTTCCCTCACTACACTCTGCTCTACTTGGATAACGGTTTCAACTAACTGAGTGAAATTCACCCAATTGGATGTAGAGGTAACGGGTGTACGTATCTTTCTTCTTAGGCCATTCTCAAATCTTCTACACCTCTTCTTCTCTTCCGCGATGATCAGAAGGGCATACTGAGATAACTCAGTAAATCTTTGTTCATACTCAGCAACCGTCATCACTTCCTGAGTTAGCCTAAGGAATTTCTCCCTCTTTGCTTCTTTAAAAGAACTAGGGTATTATTTATCCTCAAATACCTGTCTAAATTCAGACCAACTCATAGTTTCCAAACTATTCCTTCTGGCTTCTATCACTTTCCACCACTTCTCAGCCCTTTCTGCAGCAAGAATGCCGCTAACTCGACCTTACGGTCCTTAGGGCACCTCATAACCTTAAAACATTTCTCAATCAAATCCAACCAGATCTCAGCATCTACTGGATATGTGGCTCCATTGAACGTCGTGGCACCTAAAGTTTTCAGCCTCTCGACGCCGAATTTATTTTCTGGATTGTTCTGAATCGATCCTACACTCGTCGCCAATCTTTGATGATTCTATCGAATACTCGATCTTCCATCTAGGGTTCTACATCTACCCTTGGTGTACTCGACTCGTTTGCAGAAGTCGCTTCCTAATCTACTAAGTCTCTAACTCTTTTCCCCTTCAGATCTGGGTCCCGTCTAAATTTAGGACCTTCGCCGGTAGGGTCAACATTCCTCTCCTCAGTCTGCTTGCTTCGCTTGCCACTTCTCCTCAGCATCTTTGCCTAATTATTAAGTACACATGTTAGGGACTTATCTATGGGACTTAATCTAATGCATGAACTCTCTCTCTCACCAAAACCTTATGCTAGCTCAAACTTCTCCCAAGTTTACGTATACCTTTGCTCTGATACCAAGCTACCACACCCCGCCTCAGACTAACCTCTAAGTCTGAAAAAGGGCGTGACTGCAGCAGTTATCAACCCTTTGGCAGACACTTACTACCTAATAACTCTTGCGGAATAACTCTGATACCAATATATAACTCATGTACAGCGGAAAACATTTGAAAACGAGGTGAGCTTATGCCTAGTGAGTGACTTAAAAAAGATAATTGATTCTCATGCAAAATCTCAATAAAGAGTTTAACTAAAATATAAGCTTCTACAGTACTTGTACTGTAGCATAAATATTTTCCAAGCATGAAACATATAAAGCTATTTTAATCATAAAACAGTAAAACTGTTTCTCAGTTGAGAATAACCTTACTGTGGGTAAAAACAATCCCAACACCAACTGCTAGTCAAGAGAGAACCCTTTTGCTTAATCTCTGACTCTAACTACCTACGTACACGTGGCCAAACTAAGTACCGGCATACCTTAGGTACTTCTGTTCAGATACCTTCTCAAACGTCCTTCAGTATCTGGTTGGTTTGGTACCTTCTCAAATGTTCTTCAGTACCAATAGATACCTTCTCAATGTCCTTCAGTATCTAGTTGGGCGGATACCTTCTCAAATGTCCTTCGGTATCGCGTTTTAAGTAAAACTAGTCATAAAGGACTTTCTCTCTTTAAAGCATGTAAAGTGTAACACATAGAAAAAAATGGTTTTAAAGGTACTAACGCATGCTGAGTATATTTAACACATATAGATCGCTTTTCAACAATTTCTCACACATGCATGCATTTAAAACATAACTCATGGTTTGCTTGGAAATCACTTTGTAAAACTAGTTGGCATGAGAATAATCTTCTTTAAAACATGCGTTCTATAACACGTTGTAATCAAACATTTTAAGCAAATTTTTTAGTCAAAACGTTTTAGCCACTCACCTTGATTGTTTAGGAGCTTTTCACTCTAGTAGCTCCCTTTTCTACCTCGGGCTCCCTTTTCACCCCTAGAATCCAGATTCAACTTACAGCTTATATTACTCATAGTTCTAAACCTTTTTTTGAGATACTTCCTTCTACAAACATGTTTTAAAATGTCTCAGGAAGCTTACCCTAAAATTTGAGCTCAGAAGTCTTCGTGGTTTGGCCGAAATCACAGAATCTTCAAGACTGACCCAAGATTATCCGACAGCCTGACCCTTCTGTCTTCTTCTCAGTTTCCAGCCTGATCCCTTTGATATTTTCTTCCGGCAGCTCTACCCTGAAAACTAGACTTTCAGAGCTTTCAGATGACTTTAGAATCACTCCAAAAGCACGATTAAATTGGGAGAACTCCTCGTCCCAAGTTGATGCGTCCTCTTCAGACCTCACTGTCCAATGCATCCTCTATGACTAACGCATGGATTTGGCTCCAATGCAATGTTTGCTCAACTCTCCCACTCTTTTTACGGTATTTCTGAATTATTGTCTAAAAATGAAGTCTTTTAGCCCTATTTATAGGCATCCAAACCTTCTCCAGAGTTGACACCACCTACTTGGCTGCATGGCCAAGTGTCTTCTTCTCACCCCATCAATGCAATGTTGTGATCATCGCAAGCTAAGTGTCTTCTTCCCACGTTGCCAATGCATGAGCCTCCAATAAGATGTCACCATCTCAAATTCTTAATGCTTAAGGCTTTCCTCCCAAGAAAACACATGGTTTTGATGATGTTCACCTGATGATCTCATCCTTTGTATGCGTTCAACTCTTGGATGTTCAACACATAATGCATACTCAATGCATAGCCTATCATCAACGCATAGCGAGCCAATTCACTCTCATTACAATTCCAATTAGCCATCGCAAGAAGCTAACCATCACCAACGCATAGAGTGACCGTTCATCCTCGACGCATGGCTCACTAGGTAGAATCGCACGGCTTGCTTGCCATGGGCGCATGGTGCTGGCCACCCACGCATAGGGCGCTGCATAGGTTGGTGCTCGACGCATTGGGGATGCTTGGTGCATGGGCTGCATGCGGCGCTTGGGCTTGCGGGTGCTTTGACGCTGGCGTCCTGTGAATTGCGTTTGACGCATGGTCATGCGGAGTTTGCTAGCCATCGCTCGTCCGATTCGATCACATGGGCGCGCTTGACCACTGGGCCGCGCGCTTGGCTGCATGGTAAGGACCTCGACGCACGGCATGGCTGCTTCGGCAGGGCGCTCAATGCTGGCCGTGCCGCTCGACGCAATTGGCAGGGCGTCCAGCCGGGCTGCTCGATGCATGGGCAGGGCATCTGGCGAGGCGCTCGATGCATGGCATGGGCTTGGCTGAGGCTACTCGACGCATGGCATTGGCGCTGGCTGGCTGCTCGACGCATGGCATATGCGCGGCATGGCGAGAGGTCTTGCCATTCTCCATGCTTCCATTTGCATTGCAACATCTCCTATCGTGTAGCCTCTCATACGCATCTCTTCTTTTTCCTCTTCAGCCGCATGCTTCACCAACACATCTTCCAACGCATCAACACACAAAATTCTATACTTAGCAAATTTCCAAATTTTTCCCAAAAGTTAAACTTCCAAATTTCTCTTTTCTTCAAATCTCCACTTTTCCTCTACCATTCCACACTATTTCCACATCATCGTACTCATTCACACTAGTCTTAGTAGGGAACATACTCAAGTAGAGAAATTAGGATTCGAGGTTCACACAGGGGTAAGTAGATAAATTGTCCCTTAAGGGTTGATTCCAGGGCTTGAACAATGGTCGCTACACCTTCTCTGGCCTGAGAAGGTTTTACTCATGTGGGACTATGATGTATTGCTTATTAGAGGATATCAGTGTATTTAAGGAGTTTAGAGGACTCGGGAAAACGGTAAATTAGCCCAGCTTTATTGATTGGTTATATCCAATGGAACAATAATATATTGTAGTGCGAAAAGTGTAGCTGTCGATCTTTAATGGAATGCTCGACAGTTAACGAATGGTGGATATCGTGATTAAAGAGTTAGTCAGTTATTCACGTATTGTTGGAGCTTCAAGTACAAGTTCATAAGGTCCCCTTGGTAGCTCAATGGATTCATGTTGAGAATCAGTTTTTGGGAAGTTTGAGTGTTCCAAATTAACAAGAGGATTTGATTTATATTATAATTGATTATATTTACATTATTTGATTGGAGGAATTAATATAAATATGATTTATATTAAATGTCATAAAGGAGAAAAGAAATATAGTTTTATGTTGCATATGATGTGATTTTAAAACTAGGTTAATATAATATGATAAATGTTATTATATTTATTCATATAAATAAATTATTAAATAATTGATTTCGGTTTTTTCTCCAATAACCACCTTAATAGGTGTTTTAGTAAGTTAAAAGTATAAAATTGATGGACAAATATTTCATGCCTTTAATTTTATTTATATTATATTTTTGATAATGACTTTTTTGCCCTCATTTCCTATTTTTTTATATTTTAAGCAATATAATAAAGGGGAAGTTGCATGAATTATTATTTTACAATAAATATTAGAGTTTATGTAGTAAGATAAAAGTATTTGCAAATATAGATTTTTTATATTAAAGATTTAGCCCAGAAAAAGGAAAAGACTAAAAATGGACATTGCCCATATAAAACCGTTTGGCCACAATGTAAAGGACTATTTTATTAACTATTAAATTTCATTTCAACCCTTCATCTTCTTCCGAAAAACATGAAAAACACTTCCAACCCTTTCGAGCTCCGACAGTGTCGTCTCCTTCCTATTCAACCTTTTGATTTCGACAGTGTCGTCTTCTTCCGCTTCGACAATGTCGTCTTCTTCCCCATCGATTTCGCTCCAAATTTCAAAACATACGTGTTCTTCTTCGTTTTATCTTTTCCTTTATTCATCTCTTCATCACTGATAGCTAGAATTCGAAAATGTAGGGCTTCGTTCTTCTTCCATTGATAGTTTATATAAGAAGATAAACAGTTATTCAAATTAGGGCTACATGCATTCTCCAACTTTTTAGTTGTTTCATTTTATTATGCATTTGATCATAGTGTAGTCACACAGTGTAGTCATCACAGCGTAGTCATCATAGACTAATAGTCATCAAATATGTGATTATGTGAAGATTATTTGTAATGTTGATTGTATTTGCTAGTTTTTCGAGGAATATGTAGATAGTTTATTGTTGACTGTGTTTGATTGTAATTATGTGAAGATAATACTGTGTTTTCGTTGTGATTTGCTGATGTTTCAGTGAATATTACGCTAATTTAGTTATTTATTGTTGTTTAACTGAAGTTATCACTGATGCTTTAGGGAATATGTTGACAGTTCATTGATAGTTTGTTGATAATTTGTCTATCAACCAAATATACACTGATGGATGCTATCATTGATACTAATTTAATTCTCTATACTATGATTTGATGATTTTTTATTCATAGGAAAAGTATCTATACTATTATTGCTATCAATGATATGAATGTAATGGTTCCACATGTTGTTTTTAAGATAGAAGTTATCACTGATGCTTTAAGGAATATGTTGACAGTTCATTGATTGTTTGTTGATGGATTTGTCTATCAACAAACTATCACTAATGGATGTTATATTTGATGCTAATTTAGCTCCCTGTATTGTGATTTGATGATTGTTTATTCATAGGAAAAGTATCTATCATTTTATTGCTATCAAATGATATGAATGTAATGGTTCCACATGTTTGTTTTGATAGAAGTTATCACTGATGCTTTAGGGAATATGTTGACAGTTCATTGATAGTTTGTTGATGGATTTATCTATCAAAAACTATCACTGATGGATGCTATCATTGATGCTAATTTAGTTCCCTGTACTGTGATTTGATGATTGTTTATTTATAGGAAAGATATCTATCACTATTATTGCTATCAATTATATGAATGTAATGGTTCCACATGTTTGTTTTTAGGATAGAGTTATCACTGATACTTTAGGGAATATGTTGACAGTTCATTGATAGTTTGTTGATGGATTTGTCTATCAACAAACTATCACTGATGGATGCTATCATTGATGCTAATTTAGTTCCATATACTGTGATTTGATGATTGCATGATGATCCTGAAGATGAAGAGGAAGATCAAGAAGAAAGATAAAGAAGATATGACGAAAAAGAATGTAAGTATTGATTGATTGATGATCTTAATTATAACATTAGCATCAATGATATTGAAATCAGTTGTAACCAACTATCAGTGATAACACGCTATCATTGATAGTTTGTTATCAGTGATAGTATAAATAATAGGAAGCTTTATTTACTTGACTGATACTGATAGCACATTGATGTCATGTTATATTTGATTCCATGATTTTAGGTAATTGAAAAGACTCTTAAAAAGAGTCCAAAAAATTATCGACCAAAGGTTGTCATCGAAAATATAGAGGACAACAAAAGACCAAAAGACAAGCAAAACCAACCAAGAAAATTTTGGAGAATGCAAAGAAACAAAAGAAAGACAAAAAGAAGGTCTCTCAAAATGTGTTTACCAAGGTGTCTCTAAGCAAAGCTACAAAGAAGTCTCCAAGATGGAATGACGACGCTCCAAGCTTTTATATCAAAATATCACAACATTGATTGACAATAGATAGACTTGTTTATTGACAATAGACTTCTGTTTGATAATAGTTTGGAAATTATTTTGACAATATACAGTGATTGTTATGATTTTGGAAATTACATTGTTATTTTATAAGATCAATGATAGTTATATTGAATCAATATGAATCCTTCATAAATGCAATTGATATAGTTGTAACTTTCAATTTATTTTAGATGTTGTTTGGTTGGAGGGAAAAGAGGGTGATCGTATAGTATAAATGTGACTGATTCATAAATGTGATTGATATAGTTGCAACTTCGTATAGTATTTTGTTACTCAGTGATCGTGTAGCAGAGCTAAGCGATCATTTAGCTGAACTCAGTGATTGTGTAGCATTTAGTAGGCGATCGTCTAGCATTAGGTAGGCGATCATATAGTGTCACACCCCCTCCCAGATTACCCTTTTTATTCTGGAAAAGGATATGACTGTGGTAGTTACTAGCCCCTCCTGCCAGCACCCACCACCCAAGACTTTTAATCTAAATACCAGCCTGTTAAAACACTAGTAATATATACAAACAGCAAACCTCCCTTAAGGTTCTACAAAGATTACATAAATACATGCATGCAACCAAGACATTACATTTACTGAAGAATAACAGATCCCCTAAGCGACACTAGCGAGATCCTCTAGAGCGACACTGGCGAGATCCTCTAGAGCGACATCAACGATACCCTCTAGAACGACACCAGCGATACCCTCTAGAGCGACACCAACGATACCCTCTAGAGCGACACCAGCACACCAGCGATACCCTGTCGAGCGACACAAGCGATACCCTCTAGAGCGATAACAATCTTTTCCTGTGAAATTCTTAGGGATACTCACCTCAATTCATATGGAGATTTCCCCCGAGAGCGATATCCTCCTTACAAAATTTCACTGTAATTCTCCACGATGAACTGCTTGCTTGTTCTTCACAAGCAGCTGTCTGCTTATGCACCAATTCTCTGGTACAACTTCAAAAATTCATAACTCACAATCCAGAGCTCTTTTTAAGAAACTTCCTTCTACAAACTTGTTTAAACACAAGTTGCACAGCTTCTATCACTGATAGTATGGTATCAGTAATGCTATACGATCGTGTAGCATTTTGTTGGCGATTCTATCAGTGATAGAATCTATCATTGATGGATCTTCTACAAAAATGCTTATCTATTGTCAGTGATAGAATCTATCACTTCATTGTATTAATTGCTAACAGAAGCTATTACAGATAGCTTGATATCATTTCTTTCAATTATTGTGGCTAAAGGAAAACGAAAGATTCATAAATAAAAGCATCATATTGACTAAAGAATGGATATATCAACAACAAAGTCTGTTCCACTAACAAAACATTAGTAACAAGGTCTCTAATATATTTATGACAAACATCAATAACAAATTACCTCACTATCTAATAGTTAAATTGATGACAACAAGCAACAACTACAATCTAATTGACAAATTGGTGAAAAACATCGGCTGTCTCACTATCATTGATAAATTAATGACAAACATCAATTACAAAACAAGCTTCTTCATTACAAACATCAATTATAAATCAAGCTTATTCATTAAACAACTGGTGGAAATTTACATGTCCTACAATTATGGCCACGACAATGACATCAAAGTATCACAGAGCTTCACGAATGGGATTTCATGGAGACTAATTCGTCGATATTTCACCGTGAAAGAAAAAGGAAAGAACGGCAAAAAGGAAACCAAAAAGTATCACGGAGCTTCATTGATCTGATTTCATGGAGACGATAGATATTTCACCGTGAAGAAGGTCACGAATGGCAATGTTCAAAGGAGGTCACGTGAAAAAGGAAAGTTAATAAAGGGAAAGAGAGGGTAAATTTGGAATTCCGAAAAAAAAAGAAAGGTTTACCGATCAATGTTTGCTATAATAGCAAATATTAAAAATGTGGTATATACAATCAGATTTTTTTCCATTTGTATTATTCAATACAAATTTCCTATAATAAAAAATCAAAATCAAAATGTGAAAATATCAAATAAAAATGTGGACTCCAAAATTTAATAGCGTGATATTAAATATTAATACGCAAGATTGAAAATGAAGCTACTGAATTCTTGATCAATCAGGAAAGCGGTTTTCTGTTTCGTGAAAACGACGACCGAAGCGAAGACCAGATAATTCCAGCTTCAAAAATCTTCAAAGTCTTCTTCTCTTCAATGACATTAGATTTCGAATCGATTCTCCGTCAATTTTTTCGGAATTCCATTTCAATGGCCACGATTGACGATACCAATTTTATCGCCTAAGATCATTCCTTAGGTTTCCGTGTAGAGTAACAAACTCAAGTCAATGCATATTCCCAATTCGGCACTTCAACTTTTAGAGTTGAGTCAAAATCTTCGCCGTATTGAGAATTCAAGACGAGGGTTCGGATTATTTTCCATCGAATTTGAAGATCTATTGTCAGAATTGAGTCTGTACGCCGGAACAGGAGAAGAATTAGACTTCGATTTGGGAATCAATGACAAGCTCGATAGAGGATTGCATCGATGTGAGTAAAACCCTAATTTTCTTGGGTTTTCAGGAAAATATACACGAGATTTTCAGGTGTGTTGCTACAGACGTTTCATTTTGGGAGTTACTGTTGATCTGAGGAGAAGAAGGGTAATCTTGTTTTCTGATGAGAATATGGGGGAGAGTGGAACTGCCTTGCATACTGCTATGAACGCTGTACAGGCACTTGGGAGAGGGTTTGATGTAAATTTTGATTCAAGGTTACTTTATTGTAAAGGTGTATCTGGTTCTACTATAGTTGAGATTGATGATGAACATTCTAGAGATATTTGTTTGTATGATGATGTAGTTTTGCTCAATGTTTCTTGGGACATCAAGAACTTCCAGGAGCCTATTGGGCATCGATCTTCTGGAATTTGTAGTTTCGATGAGGTAACTAATGAATTCTCCATCTTTTCATCCCCTAATCTAGGAATTGTTTCATATGTTGGACTTTTTTTGGTTAGTTTTGTACTCAGTTATAATTGACCAAGATGATTTTGGAACTATCGAAGTAGATTTTAAGCCTGGAATAGTGCATATACTGAGCTAATTGGAACGACGAGTGCAACAATTCGATCAAAAGTTGATTATAGCGGGTTTCGAAAAACTCCCTCATAAGTTATATCTATATTTATCTTGTCTTGCTGTTGAATAGTTGGATAAGGTTGCATCTGCATCCAAAATTTTTTGAATCTGGTGATACATACTCGTTGAAATTTGAAGTAACTCGTATAATACCCGTTACTCTATCTATGGCCAGTCACCTTTGTCATCTCTTCTAGATATAAACTACGTTTTAAAGTAATAAATGAAGCTTCTCGTTGGTAGTGTATTTAAAAAACGGGAACTTGGTGTCTCAACCATAGGAACTTGTGAATAACTGATGCATGAAAGATCGATTTTTCCCCCTAAATTGGTCAAGTAATCACTATAGGGCTGTTTGAGGTATTGAGTCAGTTATTATAGTTTGTGGGTTATAATAGAAATGAGTATAGAAGATGATTACAAAATAGTGAACACCGTAAACTATGAGGGATTTCAAATAGTTTTAATGTAAGCTAAGTGTGGATATGATAATTGGAAACTTCAACTATTATAATGGGAGACCCAGACATTGAATAGGCTATAATAGCTTACTCCACCTAAGGCAAATTGGGGGTCCAAACGCCCCCTAAAAGTTTTATCAAGAGTGCACCAAGAAGCTGGAAATTTAGTTGACAACCAGTTGGCTGCTCTCTTGTCAGCAGATATCCATAGCATCTTTATATAACTGTTCTTTTTTTTTTCCCCTCAGAAGACGGACTCAAATTCTTCTTTTGAACAATAACAACATTTTATTCAAAATTATGCTGTGTTGATGGTAAATTATGTATTAGCCTCAGCGCTATTTCCTGCGAACTGATCAATATATTCATTATTATGTACTTGCAGATGGTAGATTATTTTAATCAAAAGGATGGTCTTTCTGAAGGTTACCCATCTGGTAGTTTTAATAGTGCATTCGGCTTCACTGGTTTTAAGCAGATTGATGCTGCAGCAACAAAGAGCCTTTCCACTGACGGATTTTATATTCCACTTGCAAAATTTCAGTTTACAAAAACCCCATTGGTGTTGCAAGAAAATGTCAAGCGGGCTGTTCCAACTACTTGGGATCCACCATCCTTGGCAAGGTGGGAAACCTTCGCATTCTTGCAAGTTTAATGACAACAAAGCTTCTTCCTTTTCTTTAGTTTTTTTTTTTTCCCTCTTTTCTGGCAGCTTTATTGAGAATTTTGGGACGCATGTAATCACATCTATAACTATTGGTGGGAAGGATGTGATATATATTAAACAGCACCAATCTTCTCCTTTATCAACCATGGAGTTAAAGAGATATGTACAGGACATTGCAAACCAGAGGTTCTCTGACACGCAAGGTCAGATGGGTTCTGGAAGTATAAAACATAAGGAAAAGGTTATGATATCTCCTACAGTAAATTTGTTGGAACTCCGAGTTTTCTTTTTCAAATATCTTCTTTGCATTTAAATCCTGCAGGGTCTAGACGGTGGATTATTCAACAACCAAGGGGTATATCCTCAGCCCACTTCTGCTCCATATCTCACTGGAAAAGAAGTATGTGGAAATTATATAATTTATTCGGGGGACTGGTTTACACTCACTTAGACATTCATAATCTGTTTGACTTCTCATTTTGATCATTTTTTCATAAGGTGATATGGTTCAGCCATGTTATCCACTGTTAGAAAACATTTTACATGATTATTTGTCATTGTTTTGATTGCACGTGTAGCTCATGAATGATTTCAATCAATTGTGGATGAATAATTATTTCTTTTATTTTAATGAATTAGGACGTCACAGTCATATTCCGGAGGAGAGGAGGAAATGACTTGGAACAAAACCATGTCCGGTGGGCAAGAAATGTTAGGTCCTCCCCAGATGTTATTGAGATGACTTTTTGCCCAATAACTGCTCTCCTTGATGGTGTAGCTGGAAAGGAGCATTTAACTCGAGCTATTCTTCTCTATCTTGATTGTAAGAATATTTGTGCTCTTTACATGGTAATACATTTCAGAACTTGTATTTGTCTACATGCAATTCTGAAAATTTGATCTAGACGATTTCCTTTGCAGACAAACCTCCATTAGAAGAACTGAGATATTTTCTAGAGTTTCAGATTCCTCGGGTATGGGCTCCCACATGTGACACAATTCCTGGCCATCAAAGGAAAGAACCAGTATGCCCTTCTTTGCAATTCAGCATAATGGGGCAAAAGCTATATGTCAGCATAGAGCAGGTTTGAGCTTATTGTAGCTTTATTCACTTAAATGAATGATAAGAGATGGAATAACTTTTCAGAAATTGCACATATTTTAACCATTTGGATTAAGATTTTCTTTATTTAGACTCCATCCGTGCTCCTTCACTTTCATTACGTACTTTAAAACAAGTGAAAACAAAATAAGCAAAGGTCTTCTGATGTCAGAATCAGGATGTAGAGAACTGATTCCAAACATTCTTCATTCAGAATATTGGCCAGAGGGGCTCACTGCTCTTTCCAATATGCATCATGTTTTGTTTAGAATATAAGAGAATTGTTAAAAACATTGATATTGAATCCCTGTCGTTCTTCCTCATCACGCTTTCTCATCCACAGATTAATCAAGCTACGGCAATATAAAAAGAAAAGCTTTCCTTTGATCTTGATTTTAAACCTTTCTCTATAATCAGCCTGCGCTAGATCCAAAGGAATAGCTCATTTGGAATGATTTTTTAACTGCAAACAAATTATTTTAAAGCACTTAGAAATTCATTCCGAACAAGCCCGAAGTGTTACAGTATGCAGTATTCTCTTCCATCACACAGTCTTATATCTTCAGTGTGCCAATGTTTAAATCACTCTTCCTTTGCTCTATATATCCGACTCTTTGATGACGAGTTGATGCCCTTAAAATTTTGTATCCATCCAATCCACATGGACTGTTGTATTTGGATATCATAGAAGTTAAAATACATCCCAAGCTTCTTTTTTTTTTTCTTTTTGTTTTTTTGGTTTTCTTTTTTGGTGAAACATTCTTTTTGTGATAAGAGGATGTTGGCTCAATGCTAATGCAGATTTCGATAGGACGTAAGCCAGTGACTGGTATGCGTCTGTCTCTTGAAGGGAGCAAGCAGAACCGGTTAAGTATCCATCTTCAACACCTAGCTTCTCTTCCGAAAATTATGCACCCATACTGGGACACCCACGTTGCAATTGGTGCTCCCAAGTGGCAGGGACCTGAAGAACAAGATAGCCGATGGTTCGAGCCAGTAAAGTGGAAAAACTTTTCTCACATAAGCACTGCTCCTATTGAAAACCCTGAAACCTTCATGGGAGAGCTATCTGGTGTCTACATAGTCACTGGAGCTCAGCTTGGAGTCTGGGATTTCGGTTCAAGAAATGTTTTGTACATGAAACTTCTGTATTCTAGACTGCCAGGGTGTACAATACGAAGAATGTTATGGGATCATTTGCCTAACGACAAGTCGAAAAAACTAGTGACCTCTAGTGATAACAGCAGTAAAGTTGACGACTCGAGTTCAGGTACAAAAAGCATACAAGGCAACAAACTGGCCAAGGTCGTCGACACGACGGAGATGAGCAAGGGGCCTCAAGATTCTCCAGGTCACTGGTTGGTTACGGGTGCAAAATTAGGTGTGGAAAAGGGTAAAATTGTGTTGAGAGTGAAGTACTCCTTGCTTAACTATTGAGTTTGTGCTTTCTTCTTATAATGAGAAATGGGAGCCCTCTGGATGTTGTAGGTAGAAGTAGCATAGCTGAAGATAAAATGGGTTCATCAAACTCGTAAAAGGAATTGTTGCAGTTTGATGAACATAATCAAGTGGTAGATTAGTTGTTTTGATCTAAATTTATGGATCTCTAACATTAACTGGTGGCCAAATTATATATAGGTCTTAAAAGGAATACTTTGTTAATTGTGTGCAGGCTTTTGTTCTTCCTTTATTGTTCGATTATTGTCCGAGAATATACTCCTTGCATTATGATCATAAGTGTTTGATAGACATCAACCCCTTGTTTTAAGTTATTTTAAGGGTTCAAGGGTGTTGTGAATTTTTGGGAGTTGTGGAATTGTAGAGCCTATGGTGTAAGGTTTTGTTTTGTTTGTTTGGTACAAAAAAGGTAAGGAGAATCAAACCACAGACTTTTTGATTTTTAACTCATACATAAGTCGGTTGAGTTATGTTCGCTTTGGCCATTGTAAGTAGTTAATAAAGCATAAAATTGATGTTTTTAGTTGTTTGATCCATAAAAATTGTCTTACCAAATAAGAAATGAAATTCATGACTATAATCTCTCCAATAACTTATCGAGTCAAAACCCTCTTTTGTAGCCTATTAAATTTGTAATCTATATCAAAGAATTCTCCTCCAAATATCGCATACCCTTGCAATGCACATGAAGTACATAAAACTTGGACTTCATGAAACTTGGGGTTGTTTGTTGGGGTTGTTTGTTTGGCGGGATTCTACGATTTTTGTGAAATTGATATTTGGATTATGTATTTGTTTGCTAGGAATATTCAATACCTAAATGTCTTTAGATATCCTCCCAAATCATAGAATTTCAAAATTTCTATGTTAAGGGCATCTGTTTTTAGTTGAATAGATAACTAGGTATAATTAAATATATTCGCATATAATATAAACTCTATTTAAATTGTATAATATATAACTCAAAAAATTTTGAGTCCCACAAGATGAAATTCACATATATAGTTATAGAAGGTTTATCTATCTCAATAAAATGTATGATTGGTTCGAAGAACATCTTAAAATTAAGGTAATTATAAATGATATAACTAAAAAATACGTTTGTACTCAAACATATTTTATTGTCCAGGAGGAATTACCTTGGTTGAATTGAAATCTCTAATGAAAATTTCAATTTTTTTTTACTTCAAAAAAAAAAAATCAAAACAAAGCCCATTGATATCACATCTTTATGGGAGAATCCTTCCTCCACCTTTCACTATATACACATGCAAGGTGAATACACGATGCAATTAAAACTGCACATGCAATGTTCAACAAATAACATTAAATTACAAATGGCTCATTCTAAAAAAAAAAAAAAAAATATTACAAATGGGTCGTATTCGATACGCCAAATTAATTGAACGGTAAACATTTATTATTTTATTTTTATTTCTTTTACAGTATAAGGTAGGAGAATTGAATTTTTAACTTTAAAGTTATTGTACATATTTGATATCAGTTAAACTATACTCATTTGCACATTTGTGAGAAAGTTAGTATCCTCAAATTAAGTAATTNTTTATTTATTTATTGATCTTAAAAAATACTTATAATGATTTGTAGACATAGAACAAATTTTTTTAAAAGATTAATTAAAAAGTTTTTTTTAGAAGAAATTTAAAATTTGTTTTGGGAAAAACAATTTTTGGTCCTTAAGTTTCAAAGTTTGATTTATTTTTTTTTTTAAATTTTGAGTTTGATTTTAATTTACTCCCTAAATTTTAAAATGTTATTTTATTTGAGTTTTATTTCAATTTGGTCGTTAGGTTTCAAAATTTATATACTTTAGACTTGGATTTTTCACTAAATGTTTGCTATCAGCCTTTGACATTAATGCTTATTTAGTAATCTAAAATAGTTCTGAAGTAAAATTTTAAATTTATTTAAATAGTGATAAAAAATAATAAAAAAAATATTTAATTAGTTCTTTAAAATAAATTTAATAAACATTAAAACTAAGGGCGATAAATGAGTGTTTAGTTAATAATATACTTTAAATGGGTAACTTTTGAAATCTAGGGAAACCAGTTAAAACAAAATTCAAATCTCAAAAATAAAATTGTAATATTTTGAAATTTAGAAATTAAACTGGAATAAAACTTAAAATTTAAAAATTAAAAATGTAACATTTTAAAATTTACTAACAAAATAAAAATTAAGACAAAAAACTTAAGAACCAAGAAAGTTTGTTTTCAAATAAAGGAAAATGCATTGACTTATTTACAAATATAATAAAATGTTACCGTCTATCCATGTTAAAATGTGAGACCACAATAGAAGTCTAGCGGTTTATCGTTTAGTTATAGAACTCTATCGTGATCTATCATTAATAGTAGCCAATAATATTTTACTATATTTGAAAATATTTTCAATAATTTTATTATTTAAAATAATTACCCAACAAAAAAATGTAATTTTTCCAAAAAAAAAAAAAGTTTTTAAAGTTTACATAAAAAAGCAATCCAAAATTTTCAACACTGAAATAGAACCGACAACTTTACGGTGATTAATTATGGTATGAGGACACGTGGCATGATGTTATTGGTGTGATACTGTTAGGAGGTTGGAAAGTAACTATTTTAAAATTTTGGCACACATTAATTATAACCGACAAATTTTAAAAAAAAAAAAAGAAAAAGAAAAAGAAAAAGAAAAAAAAGACTGATAGATAAATAATTAAGGTTTAATAAATATTCGGTTAAAATATAATTTTTATCCCTAAACTTTAATAGAAATAACATTTGCATTCTTGAAGTTTAGTTAATAACGATTTAGTTTTATACTACTTTTAAATTTATAACAAGTTTATCCATAAAACTTTAATGAGTATCAATATAGTTCATATACTTTTGAAATTACTACGGTCTCATTTTTAGTTTTTTATTTCTGAAAATTAAGCATATTTTCTCTCCATTTTTTACAATAATTTGTATATTTCTCAAGTACAATAGTTGAATTCTTAGCAATTTTAAAAAAAAGAGCAAGTTCTTAAAAGTTATTTTGTAGTTATCAAATTTTAGCTTATTTTTTAAATTATTAGTAAAAGGTAGATAGTAAATGAAGAAATTTAGAGATGAAAATAGTGTCTATAGGCTTAATTTTCAAAAACAAAAATAAAAAGCAAAATGGATACCGCGGGGCCTAATAATTCAATCCCTATTAAGAAACTTTTCATCGAAATTAAGTATTAAGTTTTATACGTAACAACTTAATCTTTACAGTTATAAACAAATTTGATTCCCGGTCAGTTGAACAATCTACATGTATAACAAGTTTCCTTAATTTAATAATATTATCACAATAAGGATTAAATTGCTATAAATTGTAAAACATGTGGATTAAATTGTTACTAATTAAAGTACAATGACTAAATTGTTATAAAAAATGAAAGTATAGGGCTTAACATGGACTAAATTGTTATAAAAATGAAAGTATAGGGCTTAACCATTACCACCTAAATATTGCTCTTCTTATTCCATTTTAATCTTTCTAGTTTCAAATGACAATATCTTTTTAAATAAATTTTAAAATTAGTCTATATAGTTAGTTTATTCTATTAGTTAATTCTTAATCTTTTTGCCAAAAAAAATTATTGCTTACCTGCCTTCTTTGAAACTAATTTTAAGATTTATTGAAATTATAGAGATTAAAGTTGGTCATTCAAAAGTGTTGAGACTAAAATGAAATGAGAATCTAAATATAAAGACCAAAATGATATTCACTAATAACTAATGGTAGAAAGATTCAAATCCCATTTCGTCCCAAGTTCATTTTTAAGCATTCTTTAAGTTCAATTGTGAGATTGAAAAAATACAAAAATTTAATCTTTTGGTCAAAAGCATCTATCTACCTTAATCAATTGAGCTATGTGAAGATCCGCCAACATATCTTTTCTAAACTCTAAAAAGTACAATTACTTATGTACTTATTATTAATGTTTCATAAAGTTCTTAGGTAATATTACATTTCTACTTTTTAAAATTTGAATTTGGTAAGTTAATCGATATTAATTTTAATAGTTTCCCTTAATTTTAATAGTTTATAAACAAAATTGATCCCTGATCAACTTAATTGATCTACGTGTAAAAATATTTTCATTAAATCTTGAGAATATTTTTTGCGATAGAGACTAAATTGTTCCAAATTTAATATTAAAAGACTAAATTATTATTTATTAAATTTTAGAGATTAAATTGTTACCAGGTTAAAAATATATGGACTAAACTGTTACAAATTATTAAACATAGAGATTAATTTTTCTTTTAACAAAACATAGAGATTATATTAAGGTAATTCTTTTAAATGGTAAAATTGTTGAAAATATTTTCAAATATATCAAAATATCATTGATAGATAGTGATATTTTGCTATGTTTATAAATAAATTGTTTCGTTTTTCTTTATTTGAAAACAGTCTATTAAATTATTACTAATTTAAAAGTAAATACACTAATCATTACCGACTAAAGTTTATAAAAAAAAATAGAATTAAAACTTTTAATAATAATAATAATATATATATATATATAGCGAGAGCAATCATTGCACTCATCTTAGTGTTATATCTTTCAATTACGATGGAAAAAATATTTAAAAAATATATATTTTTCAAAAATAATGTTTGTCATATGTGACAATTTATGAGTAGGTACTCGGGTATAGGATGCATAAAGATATGTACAACTGGAGATGCATCCAAATATTTTTCATGTAATTCTGTGTATATATATTTACGCGGCCTTCCTTTAAGAAAAATCAGGGAATAATACATTTTTGGTTCTTAGGTTTTGGCTATAGTTTCTATTTGGTCATTTGGTTATAAGGTTAAACATTTAGTGCTTACGTTTTGAGTTTTGTTTCAATTTAGTCCCAAATTTCAAAATGTTACAATTTTACCCTTGAGATTTGAATCTTGTTTCAATTTGGTCCATGGATTTCAAGATTTTACATTTTTAACCTTATTTTTCATTAAATATTTACTTTAATCATTGATGTCAATTTTTATTAATTAATTGAAAATAATTAGAAGTGAAATTTAAAATTTAATTTTAAAAGTGATAAAAATAGTTAAATTAATTATAATTCTTTTAACGATTTTTAATTTATTAACATAAATCAACTGCAAAAGATGGAAAGTAAATATATAGTGAAAAATTGAGGTTAAAAATATAAACCTTGAGACATAGGAACCCAATTGAAGCAAAATTCAATTGTGAAAGGTAAAATTGTAGCATTTTGGAATATAGAGATTAAATTAAAATTGAACTCAAAACTTAAGGACTAAATGTGTAATATTTTGAAACATAGAGACTAAATGAAAACTAGACCCACAACTTAAGGACTAAGAAGATATTTTTTCCAAAAAAAAAAAAAAAAAGGAGAAAATACCTTTTTGGTCCCTTAGTTTGAGACCTAATTTCTACTTAGTTTTTAGGTTTCAAAGTGTTAAATATTTAGTTCTTAGGTTTTGAGTTTGGTTTTAGTTTAGTTCCATATGTTTCAAAATGTTGTAATTTTGACCTTAACATTTGAATTTTATTTGATTTTGGTCATAGATTTCAAGATTTGCATTTTTAATCTCAAATTTTTACTAAATACTCATTTTTTTCTCTAGTATTAAAATATGTTAATAAATTTAAAATAATTAAATGAACTATTAATAATAAAGTTTCACTATTTTTCATCACGTTTAAAAATAAATTTAAAATTTTACTTCATAATTATTTTAAATTAATTAATAGATATCGATGTCAATGTTTGAAAATGAGTATTTGATGAAAAATTGAGGTTAAAAATGTAAAATCGTGAAATCTAGAGACCAAATTCAAACAAAATTCAAATGTCAAAAGTAAAATTGTAATATTTTGAAATCTAGAGATTAAATTACAACCAAATTCAAAACTTAATAACAAAATATATAAAATTTTAAAACTTAAAAACCAAAGAAATTAGACTTAGAAACAAAAAGGTATTTTCTTAAAAAAAAATAAAAAAATACACGACCATTACTGATGAAGCAAAGCATTTAACACACAAAACTTTAGTAGGTGGCAGTTTTTAAAGCATCACCAACCAATCGAACGCTGCATTTATCATCTCCAAACCTACCAATCCCATTTCCCATCCATTTTCTTCTCTATATAAACTCCCCAAACTCCCCACTTCATACTCAAACTCTTCTACAAAACTCCCCAATTACGTGTAGAATTTTTGTAGTACTCGTGTAATACGTACGTCATGGCGAGCAACTTGATCGGGAATGTAAAGTTGGGTTTGATCATAACATTCCTCTGCACCGTGATAGGTGGACGAGTGATGACGGAGGCGGTCGTGACGTGCAACCAAGTGATCTCCAACTTGAATCCCTGTGTTCAGTTTGTGACTGGTGGAGGAGCCCCGTCGGGAAACTGCTGCTCCGGTGTGAGACAGCTCTTCGCACTGGCTCAGACGACACCGGACCGACAGGCGGTATGTCGATGCTTGAAATCAGTGGTCAATGGAGTTAGGTATAGTGGTAAAAACGTTGCCAATGCTGCGGCTCTTCCGAGCAAGTGCGGCGTCCAGCTTCCCTACGCTATCGACCCCAATGTCGACTGTAACACGTAATATCCCCCTCTCTCAAATTTTACCAAATATCTTTCCATTTTATTTGAGTTATTTTTTTGAAAAAATATCTTTTTTTCGACGTCTGAATTTTGGGTATAGTTTTCATTCACTCATATTCTCACCTGGTGTACGTTTTGAGTTTAGTTTTTACGTTACTTCATTTTGGGTTTTGTT
Organism: Benincasa hispida; assembly: GCF_009727055.1. NCBI lineage: Eukaryota > Viridiplantae > Streptophyta > Magnoliopsida > Cucurbitales > Cucurbitaceae > Benincasa > Benincasa hispida. The sequence continues at coordinate 48,773,146 of NC_052351.1, forward strand.
TCTATTTAATCGTTTCAAAATTTTACACATTTTTCTCTCGAATTAATATTAATGTTATTAATACTCCTTTAGTTTAGTTATTAGTGTGTTAACTCTTAGATAATAAAATAATTTAAAATGAAACATTCATAAAAAAATTAGTGAAAACTAATTTAAATTATAAAATTATTTAATATCTTTGAATTAATTGATTAAGTATTAACATAAATAACTAAAATGAGAATTAATGAAAACTAAAAGTATAAAAGTATTTTTTTTTTTTTTTTTGAAACCTAAGGCTAAATAAAATAGTAATATTTTGTAATCTAAAAATTAAGTTGAAATTAAACTCAAAATTCATACGTAAAAATTGTTTTTTTTAAAGGAAGGGTATTAAAGGAAAATTATACTCAAAACTCTAGCCAAAAGATTTTCTTTTCCTATTTTCTCTATTTATTAACTCTCAGAATGTTTATTTTAGCTGTTAAAAAAAAAAAAGAACTTTCTATCAATACTATTTCTCTTAAACAGAAGGAGCAAAAAAATTAATAGGTAAAGAAAGTTCTAATTACTTGTAAATTATTATTTTGCAGCATTAAAATGTGAGGAAAGTCAAGCAGCAACTCTAGTAGATGGCGTCGTATCGATGGGAGAATAAAAGAGGATATCTAGTTTTATTTTGCAATATCATCTACTTGAAAAGCCTTTGTACTTGGGTTTATGGTATTAGAATTAGAATTTATATCTATATATTAATTAAGTTTGTGTGGAATTTAATTTATATTATGTGTTTGAAATCAAGTATATATTTTTGAAAAATGGTTCTCACAATATTTTGGTAGATCAATTGAGAAAAACCAAAGGAAAAAAAAGGCTTTTAACTCATTTTAGAGTGATTTTTATTATCAAATTAAATTAAAATAGTTGTTAAGGAAATAACTGATCTATTAAAACATATTACAGAAAAGGTGAATTATATTCTCACTATATTTAAACATGTTTACTATTAATTAATATCTATTCTTAAGAAATAATAGTAACTTTATTTTGGAAACCATAATTCTTTTAAACAAGATTTTAAAAGTTTTTTTTTTTTTGGTTAAGAATTTAAAAGGTTGATTGGCTTATGAATTAAGTTTTTTTGTAATATGATGATAAGGAGTACAACTTATATATAATAGGGTTTGCTTTTTCAATCACGGTTAGTATGGTTTATTTGATAACTATTTTGTTTTTTTAGTTTTGAAAATCAAGCTTTTGTTTTGCTATCCGTTTTTTTCATATTTTGCTATCTGTTCTTTTTAAATTCAACGCATGATTGAGGGATTTGAATCTATGATCTCAGAGTTGATAACAAATATTTTATATCAGTTGAGCTATGCTCATTTCAGCATTTTGTTTTTCATTTTATACTCATCTATATTTTGAAAAAAAAAGCCAAGCTTGATTTTAAAAACTAAAAAAAATGATTTTCAAATTTTTTTTTTTTTTTTTTTTTTTTTTTTAAAGAATTTGACTAAAACTTAGTGTTTTTCTCAAAAGAAAAAAAAAATATAACAAAAAAGAGCTAAAAGAAACAAACATAAATTTAAAAAAATATCTAAAAAAGATCAAATTGTAATAAATGAACATCTAAGCCACTTCGAATAGGTTTATTATTACTCTAGCCAAATAGACAAAACACCAACTTTAATATTATTGAATAGTCAAAAGCGAGCATAACTCAATTGACATACAATATGTGTTAGCGACTATGAAGTCTGTGATTTGAAACTTCTACCCGTTATCGTACATTAAAAAAATAAATAAATAATTGAGTAGAGTTAATTCATCTATTAATTCTGTAAGGGTTCAAATTTCTACTTTTCATCATTTATGATGTAATTAATGTTCTAAAAAGCTAGTAAGGATATTAGTATCCCAACCTTCAATATATGGGTTATAGGGTCTAAGTATCCATTATTTGTATATAATTGTGATATAATGTTCTACAAAATAAATGATCACTACATAAGTGATCTCTCACGATATAACTTTACTCTATTCTTTAATTGAGCGTTTGATAGATTATCAAATGTTTTTAATAGTTTGAGTATATATACTTCAACTAGAAGTTACGTCACTATAAACTTGATCAGAAGCTATATGTTCAAATCTTCACGCTTTCAAATATAACACAGGTGATGCTTTATTGTTTGAGTACGATTAAATTACTCAAATGAAGAAAATAAATAAATAAATAGTAAAGGTGTTACGAGAGGAGCCACGTGTCATAATTAGAAGACCAAGAAAAACGAAGAGAACAATTGGAGAGAGAGAAAGTTAAATAGCAAATTAAGATTCTCTAATTTGAAGGTATGTATTACAAAGAACCCATATTACCATATATACAACACCTAGTTATAGGAATTAAAATATTGTAGGTTTACAAGATCTACTCAATTCAAATTTTGTAACTCCTTAGAATAATATTGAGGGTTAACAAAAGGAATTAATAGCGAAATCTAATATATGAATGTTATGAATGGCATCTAATTAAAATATTATTCAAACATAAATTAGGTATATCCATAATAGTTGTAAAACTATTCATAATTGTTTTATTTTCCCGTATTTAGTATTTTTTTTTTTAGATTTTTATTTTCATTTCGAACAATATAGATATATTCTTACCTTTAACTGTTAATAATTCGATGATTGATGGAGCTTTAAGTAGCTTGATGGGTCATTCACGAAGAAGTTTCTTAAAGCCCACCCATTTTGGAGAACTCGAAGAGTCACGCCACTGCAACAATCACTTTGTTATACTACATATCGATGTTCAACTTCCACTTATTATGATTTTTCCCTTCTTCCTTCTATCGTGATTGAATCTGATACTTGAGAGGTGATCAACTTAATCAACAACTTGATTGACCTCATTGAGATAAAGGATGCAGTTGAAAAAATGACGAGTAGGTTGGGTACTATCTCCTTCTCGTACTGCCTCTATGAGTGCAACAAAGTTGCTCATTGTGTAGCCAGTACGCTGCTGGTTTTGTTGTTCTTTTGCTTTTTCTAGTACTCTTCCATTTTGGAAGATGTGGGTGTAGTTGATCTTTCAGGATTCTGAGTAGGGTTTGGATGTAATTCTTGGTGACTCTTTATTTTCTTTTTCCCTTGAATGATAAATTGTCCTTTTTTTAAAAAAAAAAAAAAAACTTTAAATTGTTAATTGATTGATGGCATGTTTTTATCATCTATTTTAGTACTTTTCTTTAGTAGAAGTAGCACCTTATGTGATATTTTGACCCCAAGATGTCTTAAATTAGATAAAATGAACAATCACATGTCTTTGAATTGTCAGTGTTTTTAGTAATTTTCTATGATTATATGAGCTTTTAGACTGATTTTTTAATATTTTTCAGATTTTAACTTCACTACAACCGCATCACTCGATACATTGCGACCTCATCAGAAACCCTAATTTTTTAGATTTGCGCCCAGTCAATCGTGGTTGCTATTTCATCGGTCAAACCTTCAATGCCTAAAACGATGAGTAAACGTCCGGAGTATAATTTTTGGTCATTCATCAGCCACCTTGGCCTATATAAAGGAAGAGAAGCCTCCCACTTTAAGCATCAACCCTCCATTGAACTCCACCAATGAAATTCAACCATCCCTTGGCCAAAATCTCATCCTTCCAGTCAACAAGCTTCAAGAATTAAAGTCCCTATAAGGCTTGATCCCTCTAGGTCTCTTCTACCCGTGAAAATGTGTGGAGAAGTGAGATTCTTCCTTCAGAGATGAGAATCACCCTAAGGAAATATTGGACAAGTAAAAAATCGTCATAAGGCTATTCTTATTATATTTCCAGCATTCCTTTTAGTTTCTATTTGCAATTTCCTATCTATATTTCTTTTCGTTCTTTGAACATTTATCTTGTAATCATGATTTTTAATTTAATGAAATATAGTAATTTATTATTAATGATGAGCTAAATTCTTTAAAGGGTTCAGTTATGTGAATACTTTAGGACTTTATGGCTTGAGCAATACTTATGTTTCATACCTATTTAACTTTCACATTTCCTTTGTTGAGTTTATGGATAAATGCTGTTAAGTTAAACTAATCACTTTATTTAGCAATCTAGTGGAGTCTTAATGTTGAAAAGCTTAGGATATAAACTGATTTTACAAAGGAATATGAGATTAAGAGCCCAAAAATAGGACTGTTACGTCCCCTTAGAAATAAGGGACACCATAAGATAAAAGAATTGTATATAATCAATCTAAGATCCAGCTAGCCATAGAAATATAGGCATTAGCTACTTAGAACTCCTAAAGGAACTTGACACAAGACCGAATAGGAGGAGTTTCCTGTCCATGACTAAGTCATTGTTCTGGTATGATGAGGCCGCATTGCCCAAGGCACATTGCTCTTTTGGTTGAGATATAATTGTATCCCTGTTCAATACTCATGTTTAATGCTTTTATCAACATTTTGTTGGGATGTATACCCTAAAGCCTCATAGTTAATATATTATTTGAAATAATGTTTGATAATTAATTCATTAAAGAAAGATTCAAGGTTATTTTATGTAATTTAAACATGTATATGGTTGACATACAAGTGGATCATGTTTAAGTAATAATCTAAATGGTCTATAGTATATGAATAAGGTTGGGTGTCTTATCCTAGTGACACTACGGATACAGTCCACATGCGAGTGATGGGTATCCTATATAAGACCGGACTGCGAAATGATTAATCTCTTTTTATAACCGAAGAGATGGAATTCCCGAAGTGGAAGGAATCGAATGCAATGTGTCTTGATTTCATTTTACATAAACTTAAGTTATAGAGGAAAACAACAAGATAAACAATAAAACAGTCCTAAGCATACTTCTATTGTAATTACAAAGAGGAGAAAGGATCATGATACACATATCCTTGAAGAACCGTCTTCTCGCCTCTTTTTTGGTGAACATGAGCAGATTTGACACTTTTCCCATTCTTAGCACCACGAACACATCAACATAGTAATAGGGACACCACCACAATGTCTTACTCGTTATTCTCAAGTTGAGAATCACAAAGAGTGGTAGACTTTTGTATGTTAACTTTGGTGAAGGAAAAGTTGTGTGTTCCTTGAGAGAAAATTGCAGAGAAGATGAAGAAGATTGAGATGAGACGGAGAGTAATCAGTGAAAGATAATTTTTTCACGTTAAAAGTAAAATTATCCTCATTCTTTCTCTGTCACACTACGTATATGAGAGACATGGGGAAATAACTTCTCACTTAATAAAATAACTCCCTATGAGTTAATTGATATTAATTCAAAATTCAAAATTTTTTATTTAATTATATTAAATTAATATAATTAAATGTAACCATATATTATATCCCATATAAGATATAACCTATAGTTTATTATATCACATATAACGTAACCTACAGATTATTATTCTCTCATATAAACTATATTATTAATATGAATCATATTTATATTAATTTTAACCTATAGTTTTTATATGAATCATATTCATAGATTAATATTTGGATCATATTCAAATATTTATTTCTCTCATTAACACTTTATATTATAATGTATCATATATATTATATTAATTGCATCACATACAATTAATTTCTCTTAATTAATTTGAACAATTGAAATTAATCCAAAATTAATTTGATTCTCATTAATCCTTATTGAGCTAACAAGAAGACCTTATGGACCTAAAGATTAAAGCTCCAATGATACGAGATAAATTAATTAAACTCTTTAATTATATTAATAACTGTGGTCACTCTACTAAAGATCGACAGCTGCACTCTTCGCACTGTAAATATATTTCTGTGTTCATTGGATATAACTAATCAACATTGCGTTGCCCTTCACAAATTGTTTGTTAGTACAGTGGGTTAAAATTACCGTTTTAACCCGGTAATTACATCTAACTTCTTAAGTACCACTGATCCTTCTAATGAACAATTAGTCATAGTCCAATTATAATTGAATCTTTCTTGAACTAGGAGAGAGTGTGATGTCACATTTTTAAAGATCTGGAATCAGCCCTTAAGGGAGAAATTTATCTACTTATCCTAACAATCGGGAAGGAGTGAATTCCTTCTCATGTAGTCGTATTTCCAACTTCCTAATCAGACGAATCTCTAAAATGGTAGGCATATTAAGTTGGTGAAACTGGCCACTCTCACCCATGCAAATCAAAGGACCGTCTTCATAGGCAGGAGTTCACAACTCACTCAGGATCAAGGTCAAGTCACCTATGGTCATCTTGATGAAATGCAAGTCCCTTCCCACAATGGTATCATAAAGAGAGACTATTCATTTCATGGTCTGGTCTTATATGAACTCTTTATATAGAATACCCCTGCTCACATGTCTCCACATGAATGACCAGGATCATATCATTTGTAACACTTTAAAACAATTGTAACGATTACAAAACGGGTTGTATTCATAATATTTTTAGGATAAGGTACCCAACCGTATCCATCTATTACAGTCCGTTCCAGTTATTACTTAAATATGATTCACCTGTATGTCTCCACATACATGTTTAAGCTTCATCGAATAATCTTGGATCTTAGTTTAATGGTTTTGAGTTAATGCAACTAAATGTTAAATGAAATAATACTTATTTTATTAAATAAATGATATGTTTTTACAAATACAATTTATAAACTACAAGACCACGAGATTTTAGGCATCAACCCCAACAATCTTCCACTTATTCTAAAGCTAGTGGAGTGTACCAAAATAAAGTATAAACCAGTATAATACTTAAAAACAATAAACTAGGGCATACATTATGCGGTAAAATCTCCCACTTGCCCTAGACCAGATGCAGTATGTCTCTAGACCCAAACTTTCTAAATGACCCTCAAATACTTTAGCCATGAGAGCCTTTGTAAATGGATTAGCAACATTGTACTATAAAGTGATCTTCATGACGAGCATGTCCCCTCGATACACAATCTCCCGAATGAGATGATACTTGTGCTCTATGTGCTTTCCATATTTGTGGCTTCTAGACTCTCTTGAATTTTCCACAACACCACTTATCACAATAGAGGGTGATAGACACTGACATGTTAGGAACAATTTCCAGATGAGTCAGAAACTTCCTGAGCCACACAACCTCCTTGGCAGCTTCACAAATTGCTACATACTCTACCTCCATGGTAGAGTCAGCTACACAATCTTGCTTTGTGCTCCTTTAGAAACAGCTCCTCCGTTAAGAGTGGACATTGATCCTGAAGCGGATTTCCTAAAATCCCAATCAGTCTGAAAAATCAGAGTCAGTGTATTTGTTCGTTGAATTCGTGATGTGAGCTTAGGAGTGTATTGTATAAGGTAATTGAAAAAATAAGTGCAAATGTGAATGATGCGTTGATGCGTTAGTGATGTGTGAAGGGACACGTGACACTCCTCTTTATGCGTTCAAGTTTTCCTGAAGCAGATCCAAGTATAAATCTAACTCAGGTTTCTGGTAAGTCCACGGTCGAACTCAGGGATTCAGATTAAAGCTAACGCAGAGCTTGTGTTGTAACTGATGTAGAAGTATCCTAAGTGAATACAGAATGAGTTATTTACACTAAGTTGCTGCGTGCATGCAAGAAAATACAAAAATGATCAAGTAGAAAATAGGGGGTCGTGTGAAAATGGAGTTTGGTGCAGGGGATATGCATCGATCTAAGTGAGATGTACACGTACAAGAATATGATGCGGATGAAATGACATGCTTATCTTCGTTTATGCTTTAGATTTCTACTTACTTTCTATTCAACATTTCTCAATGCGAATGTCATACAATTTCCTATCTCTAGGATGTATGCGTTAGTCACAGAATGCAATAAAACACTAGTGCGTCTATCTCTAGATGTACCAAGCATTTCTAACTTAATGCTTGCTTGCTTATTCTCTCGAATAATTCAAGGTAAAGTAGCTTTTACCAAGTAATTCAGTTGGCTTAGGCATTTAAAAATGGATTTTGCATGAAGTTATAGATGCATCTAACGTAAAGCAAGAAATAAACAGTGGCGAAGTGAAGTAGATCAAATATGTGAATTCATAAGAAACCGATTGTCTTTACAAGATCAATACTCAATCAAATGAGATGAAGAGAATTATAATTCAGGTGAAAAGAAAGAAGTCAAGCCGCAGAGTACAATCTCTTGTCCTTTTTGGCTCAATTCAAATTCGTGTACAACCAACTTGTAGAAAAAATGGAAGAAAATTCTCTCTCGAGCTCAGCTTTCTCCACTCTTTGATCGACGATGGAGGTCGTTCTCTTGCCTCTTGTGTTCTTCTTGTCACAGCAGCACGACTTAAGTCTCTAAATTTCAGAATTATACAAATTGAGCTAAGATCCTCTCATCTGGTAAGATTTCTTCTATTTATAGGCGTCGTTCTTCACCAACTTGATGATGAGGCAGCATTAAATTCCATACCCTGGTCAGCCACCTGACACTCAGATACTTTTTAGACGCTACCAGCTGCAGATGCCCATGCTTGCAAATGGTGATTTGACATAAACTGCCTGAATCAATGAATCTTTCTTGCGTTGAAACCCTTCTGACAAATGCCTATGTGTTGACGTTGCCTGCGACACTTGGAATCTTTGTTGAAATCCTGCAATATTATGCGTTAGTACCGCATTATTTCAGTAATAAACACTTTTTACATGAGTTTGATAGTATTTGAGTAATTCCATGTGTTTTCTCTAAGAATGATGAGATTTTATCATTAAAGACCCTAATTGTTCCAACTTTTGAGTCACAATAACTTGTATTTCTACAAGTTATCAGTATCCCATAAGGATCAAATCCTTAAACCCATACATAAGCATGTAGTCCCCTATTCCTTGAAGATACTTGAAGATGGTTTTAACTATTGTCCAGTGATCTAATCCTAAATTATACTGATATCTACTGATTATCCCTACTGCATAGCAAATGTCAGGTCTGGTACATAACATTGCATACATTAGGCTGCCAATAACTGATGTATTGGGGATTCATCTCATCTTTTCAACCTCTTGAGGTGTCTTAGGATACTGTTTCTTAGACAAGACAATTCCATGCCTGAAAGATAATAAACCTCTCATGAAATTCTACATTGAATATTTGACAAGCATCTTATCAATGTACGATGATTTAGACAAGGCCAGTATTTTGTTCTTACAATTCCTAAAGATCTGGATCCCTAGAAAAACAACATTTCTCCCAAATATTTCAGTTGGAATTGGGTCATTAACCACTATTTTACATCAATCAATAGACTTACATCATTTCTAATGAGTAGGATATCGCCCACGTATAATACTAAGAAAACTACTAAATTGTTGATGATTTTTTTGTAAATACAAGGCTCATCAACATTCTGATCAAAGTCATAAGATTTGATCGCAGTATCAAATCTTATATTCTAAGATCGAGAAACCTATTTCAATCCATAAATGAATAGATTAAGCTTGCAAACTTTTTACTCATGACCTTGGATGATGAATCCATCTGGTTGTTGCATATGGATGGTCTCCTCAAGATTACCATTCAGAAAGGTAGTCTTGGCATCAATTTGTCAAATCTCATAGTCATAATATGCAACAATGGATAAGAGTATTATTATAGACTTTAACATGGCAACGGGTGAGAAAGTTTCCTCATAGTCAACCCCCTTGACCTGGGTATTATCCTTTACCACCAGTCTAGCCTTAAAGGTCGGTACCTTACCATCGACCCCCTTTTTCCTCTTGTAAATCCACTTGCAATCTATAGGTTTGACCCTATGAAGTTGATCTACAAGATCCAAGACTAAATTAAAGTACATAGACTCCATTTCGAGATCCATAACTTTGATCAATTCATACTTGTCCACATCATCCATTGCCTATTTATAGGACAATGAATCCTCAACATCACCATAAAAAACTGTTAAACCCATATAACCAATAGGTGGGTTTGCAATCCTCCCACTACGTCGAAGCTCCCTCAACGGTTGAGGTGGATGTGTACGACTAGATGAACCTGTAGGGACAAAAGCCCTAATGCAACAAAAAAACAAAACCTAACTCAAAATCAATTGAGAAATTGAAATACTAACATACTGACAAAAATACAGAATAGAAAGGGGAGACCTAAAAACCTCAACCTACTATAAATTTTTTAGGTTAAACATGCATTATAATTAGGAATTCAATCCTACGGAGAAAGGAAGGAACACTTACTTTCATTGATGACTCAAATGGAGGAATGCCAATTCTCCTTGGGATTGAAAACATGAATACCACAAATTCGAAAACCTCCCTATTCTCTGAAAATTTAGGTATTTGTTTGTAAAAACCAGTCTCTAATTGGGAAGAAAGGGGAGAATCTCTTTTACATAGAGTAGTTTTGTAAAGAGAATAACCTACCTCAAAACTTACATATTCCAGGTATATCAACTAATGGAGAGAGGAAATGTGGAAGCAATCCCACATATCTGATAACTCCCTATATGGGAGTTAAGCAAAAATCAAATAATTTAATTTAGTTAATTAATTTAAAATAATTAATAATTAATTAAATATAATTTAATTAATGATTTCATTTAATTACTAAATTAAATATCATATTTAATTTAACCTACATGTGAATCATATTCAATTGTATTTCTCTCATAACCTATAGTTTTAATGTGCATCTAATATGCATTAATTTTAACCTATAGTTTTAATATGAATCCAATTCATATTAATTTAATATCTGAACTCCTTCAAATATTTAATTCTCTCATAAATTAATTTTGAATCATATCCAAAATGAAATTTATATTATAAAGTTTAATTAAAATATAAACTTTATATTATAATGTATCATTATACATTATATTATTTCACTAAGTGAATTTGAATATTTCAAACTCTATTCAAGACATAATTATCTCAATTTCATTTACGATCTAGGAAGGAAACCTCATGGACCTACAGATCAGAAGCTTCATCGATATGAGATTAATTGGGTAAACTCATTAACCTCATTAATTAATATTCATTAACTATAGGTACACTCCACTAAAGACCCACAACTACACTCTTCCCACAGCAGATATATTTCTGTATCCATGGATATAAACCAATAATAGCAAGTTAGTCCTTCATAAGTGTTCGTAACACCAGCTGGGTAAAAAGTACCATTTTACCCCTAGGTTATTTCTTTATCCTTAAGTACTAGTGCTCCTCTAATGAACAACGTATTCATGGTCCAACCATTAAATAGAAACTTTTCTCAGTCCAGTGAGAGGGTATGGCCCTTTGTTCATGTCTTAGAGACACCACTTAGGGGAACCTCATCTACTTACTCTATTGTCGGGAATGAATGAAATTCATCTTGTATTATTATGTTTTCAGCTCTTCACTCGGTTTTGTCCCCAAAATGGTAGTCATATTGAGTCGGGGAACTGGTCACTCTCACCTATACAAATAAAAAGACAATCCCTCGTAAACAAGAGTTCATAATAGACTCAAGATTAAGACTAAGTTACCTAGGTCATCCTACTGAAATAGAAACCTAACTAGTCAACGGAGTTACATCTAGTGGTTACTATTTTGTGGCCCGATCTTATGTAAACTCATTGCATAGGCTCCACTCACATGTCACCTATACAAACACATTGTATCATTGCATTTATATCAAATACAAAGTGGGTCGTATCCATAATGTCACCAGGATAAGGTACCCAACCTTATCCCTATACTGTAAATCCTTTAGGTTGTATCTTTAACATTGATCCCTGTATATCTCCACATATAGTTCAAGACTCATAAGACGGCCTAGGATGTTAGTTTATTGAATTAGGGTTATTAAGACAAAATGAATTCAACACAATCAATAACACTTATTGAAATAACTCTTTATTGATGACAATCAATTATTTACATTTTATATCTACGAGTTTTAGGGCATAAAACCCAAAAAACTTCCACTTGAACTAAAACTCTAGTTAGTGGGATGTACATAATACCAATAATCCGAAAAAACGAGAATGGTAAATAAATACATTAAACTAGGGCATCCATATACTATTACACATCTCCCACTTCCCCTAGATTATACAATGTACATGTCTTGCTGACCTAAACTCTCTAAATGACCCTCGAACACTTTAGCCGAGAGAGCCTTCGTAAATAGATCAATGATATTGTGCTCCGAAGCGATCTTTGTGATGATCACATCTCCTCGTTGCACAATCTCCCGTATCAGGTGGTACTTCCTCTCAATATGTATACCTCATTTGTGGCTACGAGGCTCTCACAGTTGGCTACTGCCCCACTATTGTCACAGTATAAGATGATAGGCAAGTCTATATTTGGAACAACTTCCAAATCATTTAGGAACTTCCTAAGTCAAACTACTTCCTTTGCTGCTTCACAAGTAACTACATATTCTGCGTCCATGATGGAGTTTGCATTGTATCCTTGCTTGATGCCATGCCATACTAAAGCTCCCCCATTTATGTTGAACACTAATCCTGACGTGGATTTCCTAGAATCCTTGTTAGTTTGGAAAGCAAAGTCGGTGTATCTTGTAAGGATCAAATCCTTAGCTCTATACACTAACATGCAGTCCATCATTCTTCTAATATACTCGAGGATGTTCTTAACTGCAATCCAATGGTCTAACCCATGATTGGACTGGTACCTACTGACTATTCCCACTACATAGTAAATGTCTGGCCTAGTGTAGAGCATAACATATATTAAGTTACCCATAGTTGAGGCATAGGGAATACGTCTCATATCCTCAATTTCTTGAGGTGTCTTAAGACATTATTCCTTAGATAAGTAAACCTCGTGCCTGAAAGGTAATAAATCCTTCTTAGAATTTTGCATCAAATATCGAGTCAACATTTTATTCATATAATTTGTTGAGGCAAAACCAATGTTCTATTCTTACGATCTCTAATAATTTAGATCCCAATAATATACTGCACCTCTCCCAAATCTTTCATTTGAAATTGGGCTACTAGCCATTTTTTAACGTCAGTAAGGTACCCTACATCATTCTCAATGAGTTGGATATTATCTACATAAAGTACCAAGAAAGATACTTTAATGTTGATGATTTTCTTGTAGACACAAGGTTCCTTAACATTTTGATCAAAACTAAAAGATTTGATTGCAGTATCAAACCTAATATTCCAAGATCTGGATGCTTGCTTCAACTCATAAATGGATCGATTCAGTTTGCAAACTTTTTGCTCCTGACCTTGGGCTAAGAAACCCTCAAATTGAGACATGAAGATGCTATATTCAAGATTATAATTCAGAAAAGTAGTCATGACATCCATTTTTCATATCTCATAGTCATAATATGTGGCTATGGATAAGAGAATTCTTATAGACTAAAGCATGGGAACAAAGGAAAAAGTTTCCTCATAGTCAACCTCTTCTCTCTGGGTATAACCCTTTGTTACAAGTTTAGTTTATTGGATTTAGGGTTATTAAGACAAAACGAATTCAACACAATCAATAACACTTATTGAAATAACATCAATAACTCTTTATTGATGACAGTCAATTATTTACATTGTCCATCAATGAGTTTTAGGGCATAAAATCCAACATAATCGACATCAACAAGGGCTCTTCAACAACTCTTGTTGAAGTTTCAGTATTTTCATTAGAAAGCTCATTTAACACAATTTTACTGCGTGGCTTATGCTCCATAATGTGTTCCTCGTCTAAAAATATAACATTTGTCGACAAAAATACTTTATTATCTTTACGATCGTAAAAGTAACCACCCCTTGTTTCCTTGGAATAACCTACAAATAGGCATAATTTTGAACGAGGTTCCAATTTTGAAATGACATAAATTATCTTTATGATCATTCCATAATTCCAAAGGTATTTCAAAAACACTCTTAGATGGAATGTAGTTCAAAATATAAGTTGCAGTCTGTACTGCATAACTCTAAATGAATCAAGTAATTGAGCATAACTCATCATAGACCGAACCATGTCCAACACGATTCTATTTCTCTTTTATGATACACCATTCTACTGAGGTGTACCAGGTGCTGAGAGCTGGGATGCAATTCCATGTTTTATCAAATAATCTTGAAATTGTATACCATATACTCTTTACCTTAATTGGTTCAAAACATCTTAATTGTTTTACCTAATGTATTCTCATCCTCAGTCTTATACTCCTTGAACTTTTCAAGTGCTTTAGACTTATGTTGCATTAGGTAAATATACTCATACCTAGAATAATCATTTATAAAAGAGATGAAATATTCAAACTCTCCTCTTGAGTTAAAATTCATGGGAGCACAAAGGTCCGAATGCATAAGTTCCAAGGGTCTTTTGGCGCTATAATGGTTTCCAGTAAAATTTCTTTTATTCATTTTGCCTTCAAGGTATGACTCACATACTGATAAAGAATTTTCTTCTAACTCGTTTAAAAGTCCATTCTTAACCAACCTCTCAATTCTATTGAGATTTATATAACCTAATCTTAGGTGCTAAATTTGGTCATTTTCTTTAAGAGAATTTTTTTGTCTTTTATTCTGAGTTATCACAGTTCAGAATTTCAATATTAAGAATGACCTTAGATGATTATAATCTAAAGACCTTAGCACATAAAGATTACTTTCTAAGTTTGTAGAATAAATAAAAGAACCATTCTTGTAAACAAATAATTTATTTACATTAAAGTTAAGAGAATAATTCTATTCAAGCAAACATTTTATAGAAATCGGGTTCCTTTTCAAATCAGGAACTACATATACACTATCCAATAATAAATATTATTTCTGTAAAAGTAATCGAGGCCTCTCATTGCCACAACTGAGACGACTTGCCCAGTTCCAATTTAATAGTCATCTTGCTAGTCCTGAGCTGCTGCCAGGAACTAATTCCCTGAAAAGAAGAACATGATTAGTGGTGCCTGGATCAATTATCAGGAAGAATCATCATTCTCTACTAAACAAGTTTCCAAAACTTGTAAATCACATTTATCTTGTTTGGATTTCCTTTTTTTCGCCAAATTCTTAGGATAGTTCCGTTTCCAGTGTCTTTTCTGGTTACAATAGAAGCAAATTCCTTTGGTAACCTTGGCCTTCCTGCCCCTCTGGGCTACAATTCGGTTAGCTTTTCCTTGACCTCCCTTCTTCTCCTTCCACTTTTTGGTGCCGGAAGAAGAAGTTATAGAATTCGTTCTAGAGGTTGAACCTTTGTGAAACTTCTTAGCCGAAGTGGCAACATTTGCCTCTCCCTTCTACTTCTTGACTTTCATCAAGGACTGATAAGTCTGAAATTCATTAAGGAGGGTAGCCAGGTTGTAGTCTAGCTTGTTCATAATAGCGTTACTACAGAACTGGAGAAAACTCTCGGGTAGAGTCTCCAAAATGAAGCTAACCTAATTGGCTTCGTTAATAACAAACTCATTCATCTCAACCATGTTAAAATGGACCATCATTTTGAGAACATGTTCTCGAGCAGAGGCCCCTTCTTTCATACGGACATTAAAAATGTATTTCACATCATCATGCTAGAGTTGTATGGACGGTTGTCCAAACATCTCCCTCAACGAATCCATGATTTCACGTGTAGTGACCATAGTTTCCTACTTCTTGGCCAAGACTTCAGATAAGTTGGCCAAAATGTATGCTTGGGCCTTTCGTTTGCCTTGACCCATCTATCATATGCATCCTGAACATTTCGAGATGCTCCAGTAGAGGGTACATGAGGACATTCCTCAACAAGGACAAACCT
Source organism: Benincasa hispida (assembly GCF_009727055.1). NCBI lineage: Eukaryota > Viridiplantae > Streptophyta > Magnoliopsida > Cucurbitales > Cucurbitaceae > Benincasa > Benincasa hispida. The sequence continues at coordinate 48,788,893 of NC_052351.1, forward strand.
CAAGTCATCGATTATCAACATAATGTTTATAGTTTTTTTTCTAACTCGTGTAATTGTTGTCATTCAGTTTGTCAGCACTTAACATGTTTATTGTAACGCTAGTCATAATTGAGGATTACTGAAACCATAAAATTTATTTATATTAGTTATTAAAGAATTTTCCATGAAAAGACAATCAAATTTTAGCAAAAAACTAATGTGCCCTATGTGACATCTATTTTGCAATGATGCTTTAGCGAGTCGGGATAAAAGCCACCGTAGGGTGGTTAGTCACCCCTTCATTAAGTTGAAACAATCTTAACCAACCATTACACTAGAATAACTCTTATCTCTATAATGATTAGTCACCATTATTTGGTCCAGAAATCATTAACTCATTTAAAAATTTCTTGTAAGTGTAACCCTTCATTTTAAACTATAGAGTTCTGCCCTAATTAGTCAACCATAAGGAAAAATCGATTAGGGCAGTAACTAAAGAATTCCTATCCATTTTTTAAGTTTGTATAAAATTTCATGTAAATGTCATCTAAAGGAGGACACAAGCAAAGGTGCTTCGAGGCCGAGTGGTAACGGGTAGAAATGCACGTTATTACAGTGCTAAGTCATTAAACAATGCAAGTTTGCGTTGATAAAATATGTTAGATTGCGTTCAAAAAGCATTAAGTTCATAACATTGTGGTCGCATGCGTTCATCACATAAGAACAGTTAACTTTTATATTTTTATGCAGAATATGCGTTGACGTAAGGCGAAAAGCGCGATCACAAGAAATCAATAGTCGAGCGCAGCACTACCGCAAGGCTTTGCGGTGATTTGTGCTCGCAAACATCTACTCAAGAAGGATTGTCGCTTAGAGACGGCGCAACTTGGTGGGCGCATTTGGGTGAAAAGATTAATCTATCACAATGGAACAGAAAGTTGATGACGATCAAGTCCGAATTAAGTTGACAAGCCCTAACGAATAAGAAGTATACTCAGTTTTTCGGTGACAAATATTTGGCACATCAGCCAGAGAATTTAAAGTCATCCCATTAGTGCAATCATAGAGAGAAGTCGCCTTTCACCCCCGAAGCTCTATAAATACCAAGGACAACCTTCAGGAAAGGAGTTCGGATAGTTAGAGAATTTTCCCTTAGAGAGAATAGTCTTGTTTCTTAGTTTTTCTTTTATTTTAAGGTGGAGCGAGAGAAGGAAGAGACACGGGAAGATCGCTCAGGGCAACTCGAAAGAGAACCCGGAGCATGGAAAGCCAAAGAGTGGGCCGACTCTCGTGAGAGCGAGACTATCTTTAGAAAAGACAGTGTAAAAGCCTTGGGAAGCAAGAGGTTGCTACCAGGCTCTTTATTCTCATCTTGCATTGTTATTTTGATTTCAACTTTATATCTATACAATGGATTCTTTATCTACATTTGTTCACTCTCTTGAAGCATGCATGAGTAGCTAAATTTAATGAATGGGTTGATAAGAACTAAGCTAACATGACCTAGGATCTTCATCGCATGCGATTATCTTGTTTTATACTGTGTCCAACACCCCTTAGAGCTACTCGAGAGAGAGTTTAAAGAAAGAACCTAAGACTTGAGAGAGCTAAGTTAGAATCTAGACTCGAGAGAGCAAAATTTGATCTGCATAAGCAAGAGATATGAACTTAGAGATAAGCTCTGTTGCCAACCTGCATCGCATGCAACTCCTTAGAGATAGGTTATGATATTATGTGGTCGCCTTATTTGTGTGTGTGTCATTTTGTCATCGCATAAATAAGAATAGAGGCTTATGTGTAGGTCTTATAGACTCATCGCATATATCACATGCGTTATAGTATTAGAAGCTGTAGCATCTGCGTCGAGAGATGGTTTGCTATTGTATGTGTGTTGCATGATCGCATAACATGAACGCATCCTAGGAAGTGTTAGCCGAACCCCTTCTCAACCCGTTCACCGCATACTCATCGCATCTTCCGCACACTAAACAACTATTTGATTTATCAGTTACCGTAAAGTCTTTTGAAAAATTATCACCGCATACCGTTTTCCTTAGTCTTTGAGATCGACCCTGGACTTACCAGGAAACTCCGTGGGGTTTATACTTGGATTCCACTAAGAAAACTTGTTGCTCAATGCATTCCATCACCACATTTCATTCCATATTTTCACCTCATAAAACAACGCATCACCGAGCATGATACTTTACAACAAACCAATGAAGAAGACCGTGGGATGTGTTGACACATTCCTCTCCCACTTACTATAAACACTCTCTTCATTCACCTTGGTATTAATCTATGGAAACAACATTCGTAGGGAAACACAAACAAAGGTGTCTTGAGGCCAAGCATAGATCTCACGGTGTGAACTATTTAGGGAGAAAGATGAAAGAAACTGACATATCATTTACATCATTTTTCTCCCATTGGGTGTTTTAAATCTAGGGTTTATTAACTTAGAAAAATTTGACTAATAATTTAACTCAGTGTTTGTTAAATTTGCCTAATATAACTCTTATATTGGATAGTTTAACAATAATGATTCTTGTTTATTAAACACTTTAATAAACCTAATCATTTGTTGCATACTTATAACATATTTGTCTAATTCATCTTCCAGGTTAGTTCCCAAGTAGGGGTGTTTCTTTTCCGTCAGCTTAAATACCCTAGCCTTAGACAGAATCTTCCTTAGACAAAGGTCCCTTATAGACAATTATGTTATAAAGTTAATTTTTTATTTAATCTAATTTAATCCTATTAGAAGGAAATTAAAAGATTAAACCTATTTCTAATCATATTAGAAATATTATTAGCATACGTTTAAGTGAAATCAATTCTAAACCATTTAAAATTAAATTAACTTATGTTTCCATGCAACTCTTGATTATAGATTTTAATTTTAATTTCATTAAATTATAATTCTTGTTAAGAATAATGAAACAATTAAAACCTATGCATGCATCTAATGATATACTTCAAAAAATATATATATATTTCTAGTGATGTCATGCTTCATGCATATCCAATTTCATTACATAACATAACATTTATCTTATAAAGTAACGAAAACTATAATATCCCTCCATCATCCAAACTATATATTATAATAATTATAATATAAAATAATGCATGGACATATTATATATGCATGCAATCATATAATATAACAATTATATTAAAATTAATGCATGATATAATGTTTATCATGTGGTGGAATTTTTATACTATATGGAATATATTATGCAATATTATAAACTATGTTGATATCAAAAATCGCACCAACAGTAAATTTGTATTTTTGTTTAGAGAGGGTAACTCGATATCCTACAAAAAAAAAATGAGTAAAGCTAACACCGGTGTGGTGTTGAGCCCGGTGGTGAGCCAAATTCACTTTGATGCTCTAGTTAGAATTGGGTTTGAATCTAATTCAACTAGAAAAAAATTAGTATAAGTTTGAAATCATACCCCTCTTTGACCGCGACTCCAAGATTGGGTCGTCCATTTAATAACTGAACCTAGCTTAACCTTTCGGCTTCCAAGCCATTACCAATCTTTAATTTGCCTGTTTCCAATCTAAGTCATCATTATCTAAGCCATTACACATTTCAATCTTTAATGTGCTCAACTCTTGGGTAGAACTATGACGATTGATTCACCAATTATTATTTGTAATGTAATTATATCTCTTTAATATATTCATTGCCTAGCAAATAATTGGGTTACACAAAACGAAAATGGGCAACTTATTAGTCTCCAAAAAATAGTTATTTTGATATGTTCTTTTTAATGTAAATGCATGGCTTATGCATATCTAGGCCATACTAAGAATTCTTTCATAATACCAACATGGCCTTTGCATGGCCAAACAATGCAAAATTCTACTAAGAAATTCTTATAGTATAAATATATATATATATTCCAACATGCTATACAAGGCAAAAAAGGCTATGCAACCTTGCCTCAAATGGGCTTGCCCATTTGAGGCACCTTGATAAGTTGGTTGGAAAGTTATTGACCCCCTCTTTCTTTTTCTTTTTCTTTTTTCTTTTTTTTTTTTTTATAAAGATGGGCTGACCTCCTTTGAGGTCAGCCAAACTGGCAATCGGGCTGCCTTACCAACCCATGAGGTTGACATTTCAAAATGGGGGTCAATAAATCGT
>NC_052351.1:48793039-48856460 GCF_009727055.1 Benincasa hispida
AATGGGGGTCAATAAATCGTTGACCCCTCCCCTCATTATCTTTTATATATATTTTACTATTTTGCACAGCTAAGATGCATATTTCACAATATTGCTCCTAAATGGCTAAAAACCATAAAAAAGACTATTAGCTTGGCATCCTAACTCGAGTTATTTTCTGATCTTGACTTGTTTTTCTTAGCTTAGTATTCCAGCTCGACTCGATCTCTTAACTCGGCTTACATTCTTAGCTCAAATAGGTCAAGCTAATTAAAATATTTTCTCAGCTCAATTACCTTTGCCCAAAACTTGGCTTTAATTAAATTAAGTAGGTTTAATTTCACCCTCCACAGTCGCCCTCTCTGGAACTAGGCTGTGTATAGCCTTTAAACGGAGCCTAGCTCGAGAGTTCTTTCTCAAACCTTAAGGGCGTTCATTGCTTTAGCTTGCCTTAGTAAAAATTTCTCATTTTTCGTGCCAAATTTCCTAATAAAAAGGATTAATGTGGCTATCAAAATTCACCACATTCCAATCTTCATCTTTCTTCCACCAATCCTCGAGGTAATTTCCTACTTAGCTTATTTTTGTCCATGGAGAACACCCAAGCCTTAGCTCCTAGGATCGATGTGTCAATCGATTCCAATGATACAACCTTCATCCCCAATCAAAGGCCTCAAACTATATTCGGAGGGAGTGTGGATTCTGAGATGACGATTTGGTTTCCCATGTTCCTCTCTCGAGTCCCTTAACCATAGATATTCTAAATTCCGTTAGAAAAAAATTTAGAATTCCTGACTCGGTGCACATGAGAATCCCTTTCTTAGGCAAGGAACCATCTGACCCACTCTTAATTGAATTAGCTTTCTATCCTATCATGTTCACCTTCAGAGTCAGGCTTCCATTCCATCCTTTTATTCAATAATTTTTAGCTTACGTAAATATGGAACCCTTCCAACTATTTCCAAACTCTTACTGTGTCTTATTGGGTGTTATGTTCTCTAGCTGCAACTAGGGAACCCCAATCCCATCACTATGGGGTGTTTATGTCCCTTCATAACCTTAAGAAAATAAAACCTTCAGCAAACTTCTATTATGTTACCATCCGCAAAGGAAACTTCTTTGTTTCATGTCCAACTACCACAAAAGGGTGGACCAAACAATCGTTTTCATCAACGGTGACTGGCTCGCATCAAACTGCGAAGGTTCTTCTTTTCTGGTCCTGACCGAGTTTCGGACTTTTAGTAAGTTTCTCACGTGTTCACTCAATGGGAACCAACTTTTATAACATTCTAAAAATTTTCTTTTTTTCTATACAATTGATTGCAAGCCTACTTTGACCAACGCAACTACTACTTTTTGAGAATCAATTTTTTCAACAGACAACTTGCTCCGCTACGGTTCATGCTTGGTTCAACAAGAATTCCACGACATCTTTAAGCTCGACCTCTCAGTTTACATTGGTTTGACTAGTTTTCTCTTCTTTTTCTTTAAAATGCAAATAGCTATGGAGAATACTTTGAAGCTTTATCTAACCATTTTTTTTTAAGGAATGGCTCCTCGCAAAACTATACACCAAAAGATGGAAGTCGAACTGGGGATTAGTACGCGTATTCCTCAATTTTGCCTTTCAAACCCCACTCCCATAACTTTTATGGTGCAACAGTGGGGCCTAGCTCCTTTTAGAATCCATCCAACAAACCGCCTTCCCAATGCCCATGCGTTTAGACTTCTTCTTGTCACAATATCTCTACTCAAATAGTGATCATTCCAAACCCCTCAACTGCTGAAGGATCCAATTTGTCCTCTGCATATCCTTTCTGTTGGATCGACACCATCACAGCGGAAGAAATCAGGATTTATAAGCATTCTAATTCATTAATTTTGGTTGAAAAAAAACATGCTAAAAACAAAGTTTAATGGGTTTCAAGAACATACCTTGGCCGAACCAATGAAATCTCCATTTCTAGCTACAAAATTCTCTGAATCCTTGTGTAGACCACCACAAGATCTTTCCTACTATTCTCTTGGTGCTAGATTGAGTTATAGGACTAAAAATAAGCTGGAATAAAAAAAAATATGGAGAAAGCTCACTGAACAGAACTCATTGAAGAACACCTTCTTCATCCGAATTTTTCAGCAAAAATTCAGTCGGTTCTTATGTCTTTCTTCACTCCAATCTCTTCAATATATTGCAGACTATCATGAAAAGAGATTTGCTGCATAGGATGCAACTCATGCTTGGAGTAAAGCAAAGGAGGAGGTGGTGGGTTCTTTATAAGCTACTCAAAGATGAATTGAAAAATCCATTTTTTCAAGTTTTTGTGTAACTTTCAATTTCCAAAATCTATTTTGATTTAAAATCATATTTTATTTCTAAAATCAATATTTATTAATTTTCCAAATTAATTTTCTTATAAAATTAATAAATAATTATTTAAACAATTTAAATAATTCTAATTAATTTAATATCCAATATTAAATTAATTTTTACACAAATTCATCTTCATATATTTAAATCATATTTATATATATTTTCTCCAATTCGTTTGATTCTAATTTGAACGTTTCAAATTAACTTATCACACTACTCTAGAGTTAATCCACTTCCGAGCTAGTAGGGGGACCTCATGGACCTACAAATCATGGGCTCCAACGATCTAAGATTAATTGACTAAACTCGTTAGACCGATCTAACCCCCATTCGTTAACTAATGGGTCACTCAACTAAAGCCCATAGTTGAACTCCCCTCACTGTAGATATATTATATCCACTCGATATAACCATGATTAATAAGTTAACCCTTCACAAGTTATTCGTAATAACGGTTGGGTCAAATCTATGTTTTACCCCCAACACTACTTGTTCTTTAAGTCCCCACTGATCCCTTAATGAACAATTATTTTGTGATCCAATCACAAAATCGAGTCCCTCTCATTCCAAATGAGAGGGCTAGATCCCTTGTTCAAGCCCTAGAATCAGCACTTAAGGGAACAACCTCTCTACTATCCCTAAAGCGGGTAGGAGTGAATTCCCTCTTGCACTCTATATCCCCAGCTATCTATCCAATCATACCCCTGAAATGGCAGTCATATTGAGTCGGCGCTGTTGAGCCAACCCTGGCAATCCTAGATAAATGGGAGTTCATAGTTAGCTCAGGATTAAGGTTAAGTTACCTAGGTCATCGCTTTGAAATAGTCAGTCTTAAACAGTAAACAACGTTTTAAAGTAAGAGTGACTCATTTCATGGTCCGATCTTGTACAAACTCTTTTGCACAAGGACACCCCCAATCCTCATGTCCAACATGAATAAATTAGGATCACCTCGTTTGTAGCACTTTACAACTCCTTTAACAACTACATAGCAGGTCGTATCCAATAGTGTTACCAGAATAAGGTAACCAACCTTATCCATGTACTATAGATCATTTTGACTATTTACTCTAACCTGATCCACCTTTATGTCTCCACATAAAGTTCAAGTACTCATCAATAGTCAAGAGACTTTTAGGTTTATTGGATTTTTATTCAAGCAATAGATCTATTCAATAACACTTTTATTGAATTTTCAGAATAAGCTCCATTGTTTACATACCACGAGTTTTAGGACATAAAACCCAACACTTTCGACTTCAATGAACCATACAAGTCCGAAAGTGACGAAACTGCATACCTTACTCTAAAGGTGTACATAGTTCGGGTTGGGTCGGGTTGAAAGATTTTTGTGGACCAACCCAAAAAATTCGGATTGGCTAATAATGAACCCTATTAGTTCTTTTTTGGAGGGTCAATCCAACCCAACCTAACTTAAAATTTTTGGGTCGGGTTAGGTTGGGTCACCGATTCTGTTTTTTTTTTTTAATTTGACTGTTTTTTTCATTTTTTTTATATATATATTCGGGTCAGGTTGGGTCGACCCAACCCGACCCTGAAATGGAGTAACTCTTGACCCAATCCGAATTTAATATTTTTTAACATTTTTAACCCAACCCAACCCTTGCGATTTGGGTTGGGTAGTCCGGGTTGGTCGGGTTACTGGGTTTTCTGAACACCCCTACCTTACTCCTGTCTCTTATACACATCTAGATGTGTATAAGAGACAGCTCTTGACCCAATCCGAATTTAATATTTTTTAACATTTTTAACCCAACCCAACCCTTGCGATTTGGGTTGGGTAGTCCGGGTTGGTCGGGTTACTGGGTTTTCTGAACACCCCTACCTTACTCGAGCTATGGCGCAATGTAAATGAAAAGGTGCCAGCTCGATGGCATGTCGAACCCAGGTCGGGTATTGCACAGGCCCAACAATACCTTTGCATGGTACAAGATTATATTAGATCATACTTTTGCATTTTCCAACTGGCTATATACATATTCTCATTCTTCTCGCTTTTTTTTATAGGCATCCTACAAGATGCTGATGTCTTGCCAGAAATAGAGTAACGAGGTGGAATTTCATAAATGAAACCATGCGAGATTAGGTGAGGAGATGGAAATTCTCAAGCAAAATTCTGTCTCTCGTGGATAATTTGACCAAGTTTCAACTTTGTCTACTGAGGTATCCCCCAAGCTTGCCCACTCTCAAGTATCTTTAGTGACACTTCAATCTCAGTACGATTCTTCGGTCAGTGAGCTAAAGGAGAAGCTATCCACAGTTAACACTGAATTGCAGAAAGCTCGAGCCAAGCTATCAAATGCTAAATATTTGGCTAAGAGCTTCCAAAAAATAGAAACATACTGTCAGATGGAGGATGAGTGCCTTCAGTATGGAGTCACACTACCGTGGGCAAGGTGAAATACCCTAACATTGACTACAGTTTTGTTCAATCCAAAGTCGATTCTTGGCGAAACGATGAAACCTAAGGTATCGATAACATGGTTTTTTTTACTAGTCAAGCCTTGCCAACTGCCCCTCAGCATAACTTTACTGATGCATTCCTCCAGGGTGTCTCTGATTTTCCTGATTTAAGAACTCTGGCAGAGCTTGGTGATATCGAGAATATAGACAAATAAATTTTGTTTTAGATCCTTTAACTTATAAATCCTGAAGGAAATCGAACTCGAGATTTCCATGATTGGCGGAAATAAGATCATTCCAAATTACAATCATGAATGAACATTACAAATTATAGTCGTATAGAAATATACAGTTATGCTATTGTTACAGAAATTACAACATGAACAACTACAAATGAACAAGGAGAAAACTCTACGAACATTTGTAGACTCGTCTCCACGCTAATTGCTCACGAACGCTAGAACACAGCTACCTCAAACGATCGAACAACACAACCGCAACACTGCACGAACACCGCGCACTCGTCCTTTACAATTGCCTCAGTCACGAACACCTGAGCAACACGAATGGCCTCCACAGAACCTCAATGGTGTTGAGTTGAGTATGACACCACCAAGAAGGTTACCTGGTATTCTCGGTGTGAGAATCTAGAGGGTGGGCTCTGTTCGGACTTGGTATGAGGCAGGCGAAGGAGGAAAGAACAATTGTGTACACGATCGAGCAAGTGGGAGAAGATAGAGACATATCGTATAGGTCGATGCCCAATCATTTAGTTAAAGCTAAGCGATCGTCTAGCAAAAGCTAAGCGATCGTTTAGCTCATCGTTTAACTTAGTGTTTGTCGCCTACAAATACTACACGATCGTTTACTTTCAGCAAGTTGTTGCTTAGTAAATACTGAACGACCGTTTAGCTTGCCCAAGCTGTCATTTAGTAAATTTGTATTTACTTGACAACTACCATGAGTTTTCTTTTTGCGAGAGAAAAACTCAAAACCACATTCCAACATTTGTAAAAAACTTACTAAAATTAGGAAAACTATTTTCCTTTTAACTCACAGTTACCATGAAAACATAATAACCACCCACTCAATTGGTTATTAAAGAAAAAGAGTTAATTATCCAATAATTAATATTATTATAAATATAAATGATAACTAACTTATCATGCAATATTTATAACCTATAGTTTTAATATTTCATCTCATGAAACATATAAACCATAACTCTTTTTCTATTCCATGGTACTTAATGTAAATCTCATTTACATCAATCCTCCACTAGATGTATCTCACACATCATACCGATTATATCATATATAATCAAAATACCTCTTGTCAATTTGAACATTTCAAATCAACACCAAGAACTAATCCTCAACTGAATCCATTGAGCTACCAAGAGGACTTTATGTACCTGTAGCTCAAAGCTCTAGCGGTACGTGAATAACTGACTAAACTCTTTAGCCACAGGATCCACCATCCATTAACTGCCAGGCACTTCACTAAAGACTGACAGTTGAACTCTCCTTACTAAAAATATATTATTTGTTCATCTTAACCAATCAGAAGTACGACAACCCTTTACAGATAGTTCATAAGTACAACTGGGTCAATAACCGTTATGCCCCTGTAGTTACATTTGTCTCTTTAAGTACCATTGATCCTTATAATGAACATAAGTTATAGTCCTACTATGACTGAGTCCTCTCTTCCAAAGAAAAGTCGTGGCCACTATGTTCAAGCCCCGGAATCAGCCCTTAAGGGTGCAATCTCTCTACTTATCCCTGCTTCAGGAAATGAGTGAATTTCATCTTATGAATTGAGGTCCCAGCTCCCAGATCAGACAAGTCCCCAAAAAGATGAGCACGTTGAGTTGGCAATTTGACCACTCTCATCCATACTAATCAAAGGACCGCCCTCAAAGGCAGGAGTTCCCAAAACACTCAGGATTGAGGTCGTGTCACCTATGGTCGTTTAGGTGAGATGCAAGTCTCTAGTATCAACGGCGTTATATACAAAGTTTAGTCATCTCGTGTCTAGGTATTATATAAACTCTTTGTATAGGAGACCCCCGCTCGCACGTCTCTACATGAATGGTTAGGATCTATCATCTATAGTAGTTTAAAACACTTGTAAACCTCTACAAAGTGGGTCGTATCCGTAGTGTTACTAGGATCAAGTATCCCACCTTAATCCTTATACTACAAACCTATTTAGGTTATCACTTAAGTCATGATCCACTTGTATATTACATATACATGCTTAAGTTCGCCGACCCAATATGCCTACCGTTTTAGGGACGAGACTGAGTAGGGAGCTGGAAATATAATAATACAAGATGGAATTCACTCATTCTCTTAAGTGGTATCTCTGGGACTTAAACAAAGGGCCTTACCCTCTCATTGGCTCGAGAGGGTTTCTATTTATTGGTTGGACCATAAATAAGTTGTTTATTAGAGGAGCACTGATATTTGATTGCGGGAAATTAAAATCAATTTTACTCGACAACCAAAATCCCGTGGATGCGGTATGTGATGCATGTTCTTAAGATATGCGTTGAGAGTCATGTGTTGGACTGATAATGCGTTAATGAATGTATACGATGACCATGCGTCCTGCCACAAGTTTTCTTGCGCTCATGCCAAGTATAACACGAACGCAAGTTTCTCGGAGAATCCGAGGTCGAACACAGGGACTTGTAGCTATATATATGCAGCAATGTGCATGTGGCGGTTTGAATAAAAGAATGGAAGGGATGTTGCTAAGTTATCCTACTTCAACTCCTATCTAACAGACAATGCAATGAGAATATGCATGAAAGGTAGAGATACGACAAACCTTGACATGAAATAAATGTGTGAGAAAATAGATAAAATGCGGAGATGATTTCATTGCAACCCTTAAGAGTGATCGCGAGGGCAACCTTAGTCAATGCAAGCCAATGCGATCATGCTACACTCATACACGGCAAATCATTTTCCAATGCAAATGCGGTGCTCCTAAGTCGAGGACGCATGTGTTGAATGCAAAACTATCCATTGAGCTCATTTCTAACTCTTTTCCTATGCGACGAGTAAAATGCACACAATGCTGCGGAACACACAATCGTATCCTATCTCTACGATGCATGCGATGGGTTAATAGCAAACAGTGCTTATTCCTAAGCTCCTATCTCTTGTATTATGTGTTCTAATCTGACTCTCCCGAGCTTAGATTTTGACCTGACCTGACCTTCCCAAGCCTGGATCCTGTCCTTAGACTACCCTCTCGAGTATCCCTAATGGATGAATGAAGCCTACATAATACAAGACAATCGCATGAACTTGGTTGACGCAAGATTGTTACTATCCCTAGTGAACAATGCATACATTGCTTAATGCGTCCAACCACTTACCCTCTCGGGTAGTTGATTGTTGCTGACTTTATCATAGACAAGCAATGCGTTAGCCTATAGACAGGCATTGCAGTAGCTTCACACTAAGCAAATAAGATTACTCACACACTCGTGCAACGCACACCTCTCGGTGGGTTGCTACATGCTTCATATCCTTAATTCACATGACTAAGTATGCAATACCCAAGCAATCCTTCTAAGTGTTGCAATGAAAGTAAAGATGCTAAGCAAAGAAGATGGACATGGAATCGAAGGAACAAAGAAATGCATTGAAAACAAATTATATTAATTCCTTAATTCCAAGATGTCATACAATACAATATAAGAAAGAAAGGAAAAGGAAATGACCAGCTGGAAGCAAAGATTTTCTCCCAGCAGATGTGCGTCAAGGCTGCCGGTGCTGCCATGGATGGGTGGAGGAACTGACTCTTTCGAGATCTAGCTCCGGTCGAAGGCTCCGATCGTCACTCGGAATGGATGAAGGAGGTGAAGAACTCTCAACCATCTTCTCACGTGTTTGTCTGGATCGCAAGGATTCGCCCTAAGCGAACCTCAGACGAAAACCTTAGATAACTTGAATTTCTGCTCATTGGCTTCTATTTATAGAGCTTGGGTCACCGACAGCATTACTTGAACTGCTCTGAGTCTAACGTTCGACGCGTTAGTCCTTTATGAACCTGTGCCACTAACGGCGTGGTAAGTGAAATGTCAGCATCAGCTTTGGATTTTCTCGAGGTAGATGCGTTGATGCGTTCATTCCACCTACCTTGCGTTGATCCCATTAGAATGTGTTGTCGCATAGCCGCAATCATTCAATGGTCGCATTTGCTTAATACCGCAACTCTACATGATGACCGCAATCGCTTGACGACCACAACTCCCATGCGATGGATGCATACGGCTGATTACTGCAACATCCATGCGTTGATCGATACGTTTGCCTTTATGATGGAGTGTTTCTCCGCATGTGGTCGTCTATGCGGTGGTCCGGTTTCTGCATTTGCGTTCATTTCCTGCATTAGCTACAAAAATAGAACATTGAACATATAGTTAACGCAAAATAACAGGTTGGCTGAGATTCGACATGTTGATCGACGCAAGCTCATTTTCTCGTGAATTCCTAATATGATTGCCGCATATTCTACCTAACAACCTTCATAATTCTAAGTAAAAGGCCTAAGATGACATGCATTTCTGCATGTCATCAGTATTTAAGAAGCCAAAGGTAACCTAAGGGTAAAATAATAATTTAACTCAATTAGAGTTACAAACACTCGTGAAGGGTTAACTTGCTAGTATTGGTCCATATCTGTGCACAGAAATATATTTGTAGTGAGGAGAGTGCAGTTGTAGGTCTTTATTGGAGTGTACCCACAGTTAACGAATATTGATTAACATGGTTAATGAGTTTAACCAATTAATCTCATATCGTGGGAGCTTTTAATATACAGGTCCACCAAGTCCCCTCGTTAACTCGCTAGAGGATACTTAAGAGGGATAATTTGAATTGTTCAATTAATTTGAGGAAACTATATATTAATGTGATTAATATATAATTAATTATGGATATGATCTATAATCAAATTGGAAAGTAATATTTGAATAAGATTCACAAAGAATTAATTAATAGAGAGGTTTTGAACATATACATGGGATGTATATGATAATTAAATGTGTACACTAAATTGGGTTTAATGTATAAGTAGTTATTTAATTATTGTGCAAATCAAAATTAAATAAGTGTTGTTTGTTGTGTAAATTAAATAAGTGTTATTTAATTGAGATGTTTAATTGAATAAGTGTTATTTAATTAAATAAATGTTATTTAACTAATTAATCGAAAAGGAAAATGTATTGGGAAAGATACTTGGTCTTTCTGTATATAAAGACCTTCCTATGGCCCTTTGGGAATGCACAGAATACACAATTCTCATTGCAGAGAAACTCTGACAATACACAACTTTTTAGTGTTATTGTGTAGAATTTTCTCTAAGCCTCTCTACTCTTCAAAACCTTATTCTTCTCTCTCTCTCCTAATAATTGGATACCACATATCCCCCTATTGGAATCCCACAGAATAACAAGGTAACTCTCGTAGTATTGTTCCAGATCGCTCAAGGAGGTTTTGTGATCAAGACTGTTTGGAAATCCGTTCGTTGGAACTGTTGGGTTTGATGTCTTAAATCTCGTAGGGTCCTATAGTTTGTAAATATCATGTACAAACTCATTGTTTATTTAATAAAATATATGATATTTTATTCCATTTTTTGTTGCATTAATCACAAACCAATAAACTAAGCTTCATGGTTATCTCACAACTTAAAACATGTATGTAGATACATATGGATGGATCATGTTTTAAGTGATAACCTAAATGGTCTGTAGTAGAGGGATAAGGTTGGATATCTTATCCTAGTGACACTACGAGTATGGACCGCTTTGTAGATGTTACAATTGTTGTAAAGTGCTATAAGTGATATGATCCTGATCATTCATGTGGAGACATGTGAGTGAGGATATTCTATACAAAGGAGTTTGTATAAGACCGAACCATGAAATGAGTGGTCTCAATATATAACACCGTTCTTAATAGAGACTTCCATTTCATCAGGATGACCATAAGTAATACAACCTGAATCCTGAATGAGTTGTGAACTCCTACCTATGAAGGTGGTCCTTTGATTTGTATTGGTGGGAGTGACTAGATCACCGACTCAACATGCCTACCATTTTGGGGATTTATTTGATTGGGGAGCTGAGAACACAGTTACACAAGACGAAATTCACTCATTCCCCAATGTTGGGAAAAGTAGATAAATTGCTCCCTTAAGGGCTGATTCCAGGAAATGAACTTTATGGCATCACACCCTCTTCTGGCCCGAGAGGGGTTAGTCATAATGGAACTATGATTTATTGTTTATTAAAGGAACCAGTGGTACTTAAGGAGTTAGATGTAACTATAGGGGCAAAACGATAATTTGGCCCAATTGTACTTATGAGCAATTTGTGAAGGATCGTCGTACTATGGATTGGTTATATCCAATGGACACACAAATATACTTGTAGTGCGAAGAATACAACTGTCAATCTTTAGTGGAGTGCCCGACAATTAACGAATGGTGAATAATTTAATTAAAGAGTTTAATTAATTATTCACGAATCGTTGGAGCTTTAAGCTACAGGTCCATGAGGTCCCCTCGGTAGCTCATCAGATTTTATGAGAATCAAGTTTTGAATTAATTTGAATTGTTCAAATTAATTGAGGGAATTAATTATATATGATATAATTAAGTTTATGTAATTATATATGATATAATTACTATAATGTTTCATGCATTATAGTAGTTTGTGTTGATTTGAAGGTTGGGTCAATCATATCTAACATTCTTTTGACCTTTGATTTTAAACAAATGGAAATCATATATTAGTAGGGTACAGAGTCTACAAGTTTAATATAGTGCTCCATTATACTTTACCTGTTTATTCTTCTTGGCTATTGAGGCTTGCACCCCACTTGATGGACGAAGTCTACCTGTCGCACACATTGATGGTCCAACAATTACATCCTATGCTAGGTAACTTTTTTTTTAAAGAAAAAAAATTATTAATTCTTCATTTAGTAACAAGTTTAACCATATAGTTTAAAAATAAAATCTTTTTATACCCTCATAACAAAGTTTCCCTTGTGGTGTTTGGACAACCTTTTATATACTTCCTTCTCATCTATTGACCGTATGACATTGTCAATTATATCGTCTGGGTATTTAACATGCTATTACATGTCATAAACACACTAGATATCATGAATTGTTAGGATCTAAACTATAAAATTCAGTTCATTAGCATTTTATTACCTTGTAGCATGTGTTCCTCCCCCTTCTATCTTTGACTCTTATGGTTCTTTTGCTTTAGATTCTTGGGGTGTTGGGTTACTATAGGCAATATGCTTTGTTTTTCTTTATTCATCGTTCCTCTACCTCCCTCATGTTCATCATATCTCTTTAGCTTTAATTGTTCAACACCACAAGTTGTAAGATTTGGATTATCTTGCATCTTCCATAGTATCCAGTTTCTTTATGAACTCAGATGTTGATTGTTTGTATGTAAGTGTTATTCAACTTTTTTTATGGGTCAAACAACTATATTGTAATTATAGGACATACCATAAAAACTTCACCGATATTTTGATTATGTCCATGCTCTTCTATATTTTTTTTCATTTGTTACAATATCAGGTTCATTTTGTCCATCAATTCAACCATTTGTTACCTCAAGGAGTCTTCGTTCTTCATCACAATCTATTGATTTTCATTGATGTTTGATTCATCATCTCTTGATGTTTCTCCATCCTCTTTAGCCACTTTGTAATATGTTCGGTGTCTATTAAACGATGTAGTCTTCTATTAATTATTTTTTCTTTTGAAGTTCCAATTCAATTTCTTGAATTACTTTTTTCTCTTCTTCCAGGAATGGCTCAAATCATGGCATTTTCATTTCTTTTGAAGTGACTAAGAGTGGAAAAATTTCGAGCTAGATAATATAATGAAGAGACAAAAACTGTTAGTAAACATTTTATTACTTAGATTATTATGCAATTTGTATTTGGAATTCAATGTTACCTCGGGTGATTAAAAAACCTTCTTCTTCAAGTCCTTCCATTTTGGTTGGCTATTAGCAGTCCAGTTAGTATTCTTGGTAGATTCATATTAACTTTCCTTGCAAAGCAGTTTTGTCCAGTTCTGAGGGTAGGTATGACTTCTTAAGCCTATACTAGGATCGAGAATACAAACCCTCCCAATGTCAATCCTGTAGTACACTTGGCAGAGATGACATTATGCATCACGTCTACCAGAAGATCAAAGGCCAACCTACCCGAAGGATAATTTCTAAAAAGCTCCCCATCATCCACCATAAAGATATAGTTGATGTTTACATGTACAGTATCTTGTTTTGACAGAAGGAAACTCTCCAGGAAATATAGCTGGGCCATTTTTAGGTCACTCTCAAACCTAGCCTTACTAACCTTAAAGCTTAGATTTACATACCTTTTTATAACTGTCTTCTCTCCCTTAAAATACGTCTCTAATATGACATTCCCTTTTAATCTTATCCTTATCTATGTTAGGCAAAGGTCCACAATTTAGGCATATAATTAGAGAAAATTCTCTAAGGCCAAATTTTAACATTATACCATCTATTAAGAAGTTTAATTGTGATGAAGATTTAGGCTTGCGTTTTCTCTTAATCAAGTGCATCAACAATTGGGAAAACTGGTTTGTTATGGAAAAGTCAAGGAACTGATCAAATGGAATTTCCCTAAACATTTCTAAAAGGGATCCTCTAAGTCTCTCCTTGAGTTTATCAATTACCTCTAATTTTCCTTGTAGATTTGTCCGTAAGGGTTCATCCCTCTTTGATTTTAGCATTAAATATAATGCATCTCCTAAAAAAACTCATAATAAACATTTATGTTAAATATTCGTTTTGTTATTATATTCTATTAGAGGTTTGATTAATATACCATTTGAAGAAAATCAGACATGAGGATTTCCATGAGCAGCAGAAGGATCGTTCCAAATTCCATTCAAAATTTAACATAAACAATTATAGTCACAAAACGGAAACTCACAGGTCATGCAACAACTAGAAATTATAGTATGCTTATAAAAGAATCAGGGGATAGAGTATGCGTACCTTTGAAGAAGCATTCTTCAAACTCCCTCGATCTGTCTCCAAGTGTCCAAGTCCAAGAGTAGCAACAATCGGTGCACAGCACGATCAACAGCACAAACACAACGAACGACCAACGATCACGAACCTAACGAACGACCTCCAGAACCTCGAACTCAATCGAGTTGAGTGAGGACACCACCAAAATGGTTACCTTGGTATTCTCGGTGTGAGAATCCAGAAGTTGTGTGCTCTGTATGAACTTGGTTAGAGGAAGAGACTGAAGGAACAACAATCATGTGGATGATTGAGCAAGTGGAAGATGACACAATCTATCGTATAGACGATGTGCTCAATCGTGTAGAAAATGGCAGCCTATCGTATAGACAATGCCACGTAGTCATTTAGCTACGACCAGCTGAAAGAACTATCGTATAGCTAATGTCCACGATCATTTAGTCTCTTTAATGCTATCGCTTAGTGAAACACTTTCACTTGATAGCCTTGTCCTTGAGTTACTTTCCGAAAATAGCAACTCTAATTTTAAGAAAACATTTTTTCTTTTATCTCACGATTACCATAAAACCACCAATAACCTCTCACTCAATTGGTTGTTAGAGAAAAATATATAATTATCAAATAATTAATATTATTATAAATATATATGATAACCAACTTACCATATTATATTTATAACATATAGTTTTAATATTTTATCTCATGAAACATATAAACCATAGTTCTTTTTCTATTTTATGGTACTTAATGTAAATCATATTTACATTAATCATCCACGTGACATAACTCATACATCACTTATATCATATATAATTGAATTTCCTCTTGTCAATTTGAACATTTCAAATCAACACCAAGAATTGATTTTCAACTTGAATTCATTGAGCTACCAAAGGGACCTTATGGACCTGTAACTTGAAGGTTCAACGGCACATGAATAATTGACTATACTCTTTAATCACGGGATCTACCATCTGTTAACTATATGGCATTCCACTAAAAACGACAGTTGCACTCTCCTCACTACAGATATATTTTGTGTCCATATCAACCAATCAACAATGCGATAACCCTTCACAAATCGCTCTTAAGTACAACTGGGCCAATTTATCGTTATGCCCCTGTAGTTACATCTAACTCCTTAAATACCACTGATCCCTCTAATGAACATAAGTCATAGTCCTACTACGACTAATTTCTCTCTTCCAAAGAAAGGATGTCGCCACTATGTTCAAGACTCGGGGTCAACCCTTAAGGGAGCAATCTATTTACTTACCTCTACTTCGAGGAAGGAGTAAATTCCATCTTGTATAACTGAGTTCCAGTTCCCCAATCAAACAAATCCCCAAAAAGGTAGGCTTGTTGAGTTGGCAATCTGGCCACTCTCACCCATACTAATCAAATGACCGCCCTCAAAGGCAGGAGTTCCCAAAACACTCAAGATTAAGGTCATGTCACCTATGGTCGTTTAGATGAGATGTAAGTCTCAAGTATCAATGCCGTTATATAAAGAGACTATTCATCTCGTAGTCTGATCTTATACAATCTCTTTGTATAGGACACCCTTACTCGCATGACTCCATATGAATGATCAGGACCAACCATCTGTACTAGTTCACAACATTTGTAAACCTCTATAAAGCGGGTCGTATCTATAGTATCACAAAGATCAAGTATCCCTTCTTAATCTTTATACTATAAATCTTTTTAGGTTATCACTTAAGGTATGATCCACTTGTATATCTTATACATGCTTAAGTTTACATACAATAACCATAGAGCTTTATTTATTGGATATGAGTAAATGCAAAATAAAATAACTCTTGTTTTATTCATAACAATGTGTACAGTGTTTATAAACTACGAGACTCCAGGAGAATTAGGACACCAATCCCAACACCATTTAACAATACATTGGTTTTATTACAGGAATGTGCTAATATGATAAATCTATTATGGTGTGATTATGTGTTTCTCATCATAAAACATACAACAATACTATGTTATCCTTACTCACATTACATCATAACTAGTCACATTAAACCATGACTTAAAGTTATATGCATCTAGCCAGTCACATAATACCATATTTGTAGTTTATATTCAATATCTAACATATAATTAACAAAATTATTTGTTATAATAAAAATTATTGTATGTAGTACAAACTGCACTACTTTCTTTGACTATAACAACCTTTTGATCTTCCCGTTTTGTCTTCTTTCCTTTTTCATTCTCCTTCTTAACTATTTCCTTCAAGGATTAATATTCTATTAGAATTTTGTTATAAATTCACTTGAGAAACATTATCTTTTTTATTTGTTTTCTACAATGGGTGAGTCTTCTGGCTGTGATGTTATTTCTTCTTGGCTAAGATAGTCCTTTAATCTCCTCATTGCTATCATTTTCAACATCTTCTTTTGTGTGTTCTTGATTTTCCCTTTCCTCCATAGTTTCTTCCTGTGTTACTTTCATCTTATATTGATCCAATTTGAACATAATTATGACCTAATTTATTATTTCATACCTTTTTCTCTTCAATATCTTCTTCATAGTTTTCGGCATCACTTATTCTTGTCTTTCTTTTACCCCCCCCCCCCCCCCCCCCCCACCGCCCCTTTTTTTTTTTGCCCTTTTACATTCTGTTAAACAATGTAGACATTATTTCAAGGCATCTATTTAATAATTGCTATATGAAGAAACATGAAACTTCAATTACCTTTGAATTTATTTTTGCCATTTTAGGTGTTTCGCTTACAGTAAGGGTTGTTTCACTCCTTTTTCTTTTCTTAGATTTTCTTTTCGAGTTGATTCTTTCAACTGAAAGACTTATTATTGTGTTATTTGTTCCCTATATCAATACAAATAATCAATTCATAGTTATATTTATACAACTTACAGCTAAATAATTACACTTTGGTTATATAAAATTGTTTCTATAATCTATTGCATATAATATACATAAAAACATTCTCATTGAAAAGATATGTACCTCCTCATCACTACTTAAAGTGTATAATGATTTGGTTTTTTAGGCTTTCTTCCAATCATCCCTGCAACACGCAATCAGTCGCTACTTCTAATATTTATTTTGCCTTCTTTTTTACCATCCCTTTTAATAACATGAACAAGATATTAAAATCAATTTATGTATTCAGCTTGTGATCTCTTAAAAATCAGACTAGATCTGTTTTTCTTTTCCTTGAAAAAAATCAAAATAAATCTTTTGTATTTTGTATAAAAAATCTCGCATGTACGTTTAAGGAGAAGATTATGTATGTCGAACCTTTGTTGTAGTGCTCTTCAAAATTTTGTAGATTTAAGAGCAGAGATTTATCGTCGAAACCCTAATCCATTCATTTTTTGAGTTCAAAGACTGTATATTGCATATTTCCGCCAAAAAGAACAGTCGAAGCACCTTCTATCTACGACTACTTCTCGGATTCTAATGGTTTCATCCGGATCTTCCAAGTATCTGTCGATTTCTTGTAGTTTCTTCCGAAGAAATAGCCAGAACACCTCCTATGGAGCAAAAACTTGAAGATAGAAGGATGGGGAAGTTTTGTATTTTGGTGGGAAGAGGAAGAGTTTTTATCTATTCATTCAATATTGGAAGTGACAAGTTCAAAAATAGGGTTAGCTTTTTGGGAAGATAAATTGACAGGTGGACTTTGAAAATGCTTGACACGTTTTCCATCACATTAAAGGTATGTTGGTAATTTTGGGTGGGTATAATTAAAGTGTATCTAAAACCTTTTCTTAATAAGGGTTGTATCTATGTGTTAGGGGTACTTTGAACTTTTACAATTTAATTTGATTTATTATTTTTTATTCCGTTTTGCCACTTTTATAAATGAAAAGTAAGTTTTCTATTTGTCCAAATAGAAAGTTAAAATATGCTATATTTCTTGTTAGCCAGAAAAAAAGGACTTAATTTAGCCCAAATGTTGACTAAGCTAAAGAATTCAATTAATTAGGCCTATGGGCAGGTCCATGACAAACCAAATCCAGACCCATATGGCCCCATGACAACTCTATAAATGGGGAAGTTCTCCATTTGAAGTTATCAGAAATTTAAGACTTTAGAGAACTCAGAAAGAACCACCCTAACCATCAAAAGACTCCCTAAACTCCTAAAGACTACATATTCATTGATACGTTCTTCAAATAAAGTGTACACATTCAATAGAGAGAATCAGAGAATCAAGTATTAGAGATTGAATCACGTTCGTGAAAATCTATATACACTCAAGTTCAACTTCACAAAACATGTTTCTCTGAAAACCTCGTGCGAACCATAAGAATCTATTTATGTGGGGACATGTGTGCTTCTATTGTTAATTAGATCAAGCTCGTAAGATCTACCTAAATTAATATGATTAAATTAAAAATTTAATTATCGAACTTTTATATATGTGTTTGATACATAGGTCTTTTAACTTTAAAAAGTGTCCATTAGGTCTTTGAACTTTCAATATTGTGTTTCATAGGCTCTTGTACTTTTAAAAATGTCTATTAAGTTTTTAAACTTTCAATTTTTATTTTATAGGTCATCAAATTATCAATTTTATGTCTAATAGGCCCCGACACTATTTAACATTTCTTTGAAATTCACAAATCTAATAGACACAATATTGAAAGGATATTGATAGATATAAAATCCAATCAAGTGTAATAGATTATTTATATTTTAAAAAATTTCGAACTCGTTAGAGGCACATTAGACACGAAACTAAAAATTTAAGACCTATTTGACAAAGTACTGAAAGTTGTTCGAAAGTTTAATACACAAACTGTTAGTGATAATTTATTTAAAATGAAAAAAAAAATCTCACGTTGATTATTTTATCAATGGAAAGCCTTATCATATACCTCACTTTTGCTTCTGGGTTTAGGCCCCAAGGGGTATCCATGTTTTAGAGGGAGTGAGAAAATAGGCAAATATCGGTATGATGGACATCCTACACACGTGCACTGTCACCATTCGGTCAGACATGACGCGTGTGTGTGAAATTTTTTTAATTAAAAATAATCATTTTTCGAGCATAATCAATTTTAGAGAAGGGTGTCAAAATTTTGATTGATTCCATGCAGTTGCGATTGAGATAAAAGTTTTCTGGGTTGTTTTATCTTGGGGACAGTGTGACCTTATTTCGAACTGCTTACACAAAGGGAAGAGCCAAGAAACGTCTTAAAGAGAGCAAGATCCGCGATTCAATCTACTTTCACCGTTTGTTCGTTTTGCATTTTCTATTTCCGATGACCACCATTCAAACTATCCGTTTATTATAGTCTTCTGTCTGTTAGATCGTTATCAACACAAATATATCATTTAACCTATTTATATCTAATTAAAAATACCTCATCCACAAGGGCACAACACATCCAAGAAAGTCATTAAAAACTAATTGACTTAAGATAATATAAAGTTCACATTCACATTTTACACTAATAATTAATTTCAAATAAATGGTCAATTGTTTTAAACATGAACTAAAAAATATTTGCAATATCCTATATGGTACCATTAGAAGGTAATATATAATTATTGCCTAGTGTTCTAAAGTTATCAACAACTAATTGACTTAATATTTGGTAATCTTTTTTAAATATATATATATATATATATATATATATATAAACACGTGGTGGCAATGATAATCTCTACTTTTTAAATAGTTTAAAAAGGAGATGAAAAAAATTGAAAAAGCGAGTCCAAATTAAACACCGCCGGTGGGGCCGAGCGCCACCGCCGACCTGCGGTGGTGGAAACATCCACAAATTCACGGGATTTTTGCCGCCCTTGAATGTTTGTTAGCTGTTAAACGGATTTCAATTTTTTAAATATCAATTTATATTTTAATTAAAATCCAAATTAATATGATGTAAAACTTTAATTTTTCGATTAGACTTTTAATCTTTTAAAAATAAATTAATTTGAACTTTTAATTATAATTCTTTTTAAATCGTCTACCTATATCAATTATAATCGATCATTTTTTTTTTAATTTGATATTTGAAGAAATCTACACATATATAATAATTGATACACTGTGATTTCCAAAAATAATCTTAATTTTTAATATAAAACTTAAATCGATTCAATTATAATAATTTAAGAATTTAATTGAAATAATCATAAATTTATATTTTCCATATGGTAAGAGGGTATCAGTTGATATTTGTTACGTAAATTTAAATTGATTAGAATTTTTTACCACTTTTAAAGTTTACGTGTATAAATGGATATTTATTCATTTATTTATTCATTTGGACAAAAAAGTTCCTATCAGTGGGTCCCGCGTTATAATTCAATGCTATTGCATCGTAGTCGTCCATATCTCCATCACTGCTGATCCGATGGCGTATGTCTCGAGTCAAAGGTCTATCTTGATAGGTATCTTTGACCATGTGGGGAACATGTTTTTTTTTTTCTTTTTTTTTTTAAATTATTATTTTTTTTTCTTTTTAAATCTTTAATTTGAAAAATATAATTCAAAAATATTATAATTTTCAAACTTTTGACTGGTGCTGCCACCTCCCAATCTTAATTTTCCTCGTTCAATATCTAGTTGCTGTCTTAAATTACCTTCTTACCCTTTTTCTCTTTTTTTTCCTTTTTAAGTTTAATTATTTTATTTTCCCCATTTTTGTAGGGATGCCTCAACCCTAATCAGCATAATAAATTTTGTATTTTTCATAATAATAAATTACATTGCTTTAAACAGAAAAAAAAAAATTACATTGTTAGTTCCCTAATATTAAAAAAAATGTAAATTTGATATCTCAGTTTTAAAAATCTAAATGATTAGCCTTCAAATTTTCAAGAATACGTATATTTAGTCCTTAAATTCTCAAAATATATATTTTTAGTCGTTAAATTTTAAAAATAGATTTAATAGATCCAAATTAAAAAATAATTTTAGGAAGAAAAGATAATTTTTAAAAATTATTCTTTTAATCGAAAATAAAAACATTTCTAAACAAGTATATCTTCTCAGTATCATAATTCAAATATGAGAAGATATTTTCATCTCAATCTCAATGCATTTACAAGAGATTATTAATGTCTTAACCAAAGTGAGTTATTCTACTAAAAATAGAAGTAAGTTTAGGGATAACTTTTTTGTCATATGAAAATGAATAATTATGCTAACATTTCAATTAGAATGTCAACACAATAATATCAAACTCACAATTATGTTCATTAACATTATTTTCAACATAATTAGTAAAGGATGGGATTTTTATTGACCGTTTAGATTATGTTTTATGTTTTCAGATTTCTTCAATGAATCTAATTTTAGCAGTGTTTTTTAAATTGTTTATAGTCACAGATGATGTGATTTAGATAGTGAAAAAAATTTTAGGAAAAAAAACAAAGTTTTTATATTTTAAATGTATTCATATTTTGAATTTGAGATTTTAAAATGAAAAATTCTATTTAAAAAGACTAATTTTTATTTAATAAATATAATATTTTATCTTCTACTCAAATCTTTATAATTAAAATATGCATGATATACTATTTTATAAACTATATGATATTGTAAAATAATTTATACAAAATTTATAATTTATCAAACGTGATATAGTAAAATTACTAATAGTTTATATTCAATCTAATATTTAGTTCATAATTATAACAATTAATTTTATACTTTAGGAATATACGATCAAACAAGTTTGAATAATTGGTGAAATTGGAATCAAATCTCTAAATTTGCTACCAACCACTTTTCTAAAAAAAAAAAATACATGAAATACAACTCTATTTCTATCAAATATTTTTTTCCTTCAAATTTTTATTTTCATACCACCAACCAATACACACCTTAAGATATTACAAAATTTTAGTTTAAAAAATATTTTTAGTCTATGAACTCTCCCATTTTCAAATTTTTAACAATTTAGTCCTTAAATTTTTCATAACTCCATATACTTTACAATTTATAATGATTTAGTCCCTATTGTGTGAAAAGTATTATTACGATTTAATGAATTTTGTTACATGTGTACTTTGATAATTTGATTATAAACTATAAAGACTAAGTCGTCGTACTAAACAACAAACTAAGACTCCATTTGGTTTTTGTTGTTTTTAGTTCTTGAAAATGAAGCCTATAAACACTCATTTCACTTCTAAATTTCTTGCTTTACTATCTATTTTTTACCAATATTGTAAAAAATCAAACCAAGTTTTGACTAAAAAAAGATTATTCAACTATTTTACTTAAGAAAAATGAAAACCATTGGTAAGAAACTAAATGGAAATATGCTTAATTTTCAAACTCCACTCCCTCCCCCCCCCCCAAAAAAAAAAAAAAAAAAAAACTAAGACCCCATCTGGTTTTTAATTTTGGTATTTGAAAATTAAGTCTATTTTCTTTTAAATTCTTACAATGGTAGCATATTCCTTAGATTTTAACTTTTAGCCAAATTTAAAAATAAAAAATAAGTTTTAAAAAATTATTTTTTAGTTTCCAAACATGAGTTGATTTTTAAAATATCGATAAAAATAGATAATAAAGAAAAAAAGTTAGGGGTGGAATATGTGTTTATAGGCTTAAGCTTAACTTTAAAAAATAAAATGGTTACTAAACAAGCCCTAAATTGTTCCATAATAAAATTAACAATTAATTTTGATGAATTTTTTTTTCAAATAAATGATAGGTACTAAATTATTACAAATTTAAAAGTCTAATAAATAAATTACACATGCTAAAATTTAAAGTTTAGATTGTTATAATTTTAAAAATAAATAGATCAAATTATTATAAATTAAAGTTTAAAAATAAACTTTTACCATATGAAAGTTTAGAACCAAAATATTTTTCAACCTACTATATATATATATATAATGTATAATGGCCAATGCTTTTAGATTTGGAATTGCAAATTGGAATTAAGCCATATTTTGAATTAGGTATCAAAAAAATCCATGTGCCTTAAGATGCAAATCTATGTGATATCACACCAAAACTTTGTGAAATACAATACTAAAAAATTATATCAAATTTAAGCATAACTCAAATTGATTTCTTCTTTATGACGCATAAAGAAAATACAACATATTAAATATTATAATTTAAAACAAATCTTATTTTGTGAAGTTCAACTACGAAATATTGAATATTTAAAAACTAAATTAAATTTAATTATAAATTTAGTACGAGAATTTTTTTCATATATTTAACAGATTAAGAAGTTGTGATGGATTCGTGATATTTTAATCACACGTATGATAAATGAATAGACAATAAAAATATGAACTTAAAAAAGTTAAAAGACTTGATAAACACGAAATTGAAAGTTTAAAAATCTACTAAACACAATACTAAAATTAAAGGGAAAAAAAATACATGTTTCGTCCCTTAAGTTTTAGGTGTAGTATCTTTAATACTTCTCTTTTAAAAAGTTACATATTTAGTCAAGTTTTAAGTTTGATTTCAATTTAGTCTCCATATTTCAAATGTCATAGTTTACTCTTGAGATTTGAATTTTGTTTCAATTTAGTCTCTAGGTTTCAAGATCTACCATTTTAACTCTAATTTTTCTATTAAATACTTATTTTTCATCTTCAAGATTAATGTCTATTATTAAATTTTAAATATTTAAAAGAATTATAATTCATTAAGTTTCACTCTTTTTCACCACTATAAAATTTTACTTCATAGTTATTTAAAAATAATTAATCGACATCAACGTTAATGATTGAAAGTAAGTATTCAATAAAATATGAAGGTTATAGGTGAAAATTTTGATACACAAAAATCAAATTGAGATAAAACTCAAAATTCAAAGGTAAAACTGTAACATGTCATGTACAACATGTGAATAAATTGAAACCAAACTCAAAATTTAATAATTTAAGTCCCGTTGGGTAACCATTTTGTTTTTTTTTCTTTTTATTTTTGAAACTTAAGTCTATAGATACTATTTTCACTTCTAAATTTATTCATTTGTTATCTAGTTTTTACCGATTTTTTAAAAAACCAAAACAAAGAACTAAAAAAAAAAGTAGCTTTCAGAAGCTTGTTTTTGTTTTTTTAAATTTGGCTAAGTATTCAACTCTTGCAATTAAGAAATGTACAAATCATTATAAGAAATTAGGAGGAAATAAACTCAAATTTCAAAATAAAAAACAAAAAACAAAATGATTAACAAATGAGACATAAATATGTAACATTTTAAAAGTTAGGAACCAAATAAAAACTAGATCCAAAATCTAATGAAAAAAAAATATTTTTATAAAATAAAAGATCAAATATACAAAATATAAGCACTCAAATGAAAGAATAAAAATGAGAGTTAAATGCAAATCCAATTTTTTTTGAAGTTATATGAATTTATTATCTTTTTTCAAAGAAAAAGAAACAGAAAACCAACAAGAAAAGGGATGAGGAGGATAAAAAGGTCATAAGGAGAGGAATATGCTATTTATGGAGACCATTATTAAATAAAGATACTTTTTGTTAAAAAAAAATATATATGTAATAATAATAAGTCTGTTTGTTTTGGTGAGAACTTTGACCACTGTTCATTGGAGGCTCTCTTTTCTTTCTCCTTCTGTTGCTAACTAATTCTTAATCATTTTCCCTTTGTTTCACTGTTTTTGCTCTCAAAATCTTGCTCAATCCTTCTCCTTCTTCTTCCTCATCTTCTTCTTCTTCGGCTTCAATTCTTTCTCAGAAACCCCAATTTCTTATCCCCTTCATTTCAAATCCGCCGATCTGTTCACTCTTACTTGCACCACTTGCTTTCCTCCAGGTATTGATGATTAACTCTCTGAATTTTGTTTCATATTTTCTTTTGAATTCATCCAAAAGCTTCGTCACTGTTGAATTCTTTCTGAGTTGGCTTCTTTTTCTTTTGTTTGGTTCGGTTTTTCTTGTTTGAAGATGAGATGGAGATGGGGTTTTTTGTTTGTTTTGTAATTGTAACGATTGATTTTGTGTAATCGGGTGAAATGGGTAATGGGTCTTGTCGCCATGGAGATGGGGTTTTGTTTGGTTGATTTTATTTGATAGGATGAAATGGGTAATGGGGTTTCCCCCAAAAGTTAGGGTAATTGAGCTTGTGGGCATGGTTAGAAGTTTGTGATGATTTATATATGGTGCTGCTTTTTCTTGCCATTCTGAAGATGAAAAGATAATGGGTATAGAGCTCTGATGTTTACTCTTTGATTATCTGCTGGAGGAGATTTATTTGGGATTTGCTGAGTTTCTGTTTGATTATTCATGGGGTCTATATGAATTTCTCAGAATTTTCACCTGTTTGAGATGGTAATAGTTGCTAATGTATCACTAAAATTGTTGATTTTTTCATCTCCGTCTTTGGTTTGTATTATGTGTGGAAGATTTCCAGTAAACAAAAAGGGTGATTGAGGGCCCTAACTGGATTTCAACTTCTTTTTGTTTGTTCGTTTCAATCAAGTTCAAAATGTCTAGGCGTCTCATGGTGATAGTTGAATTTGAATGCACCAACAATTTAGCTTTTTTTTTGGGGGGGGTTATTAATTTAGAACTTGGTTGATTTTATGTCTTTTAATTGATGGCTTAGTCCTTTATTTTATTCTTTCTTTTTGTAGGTTGATTAAGAGTAAGAGGCTTGTTCTCATTACTACCATCTTGAGCATAAGATGGGGTGTTTCACAGTTTTAAAGAGCAAGAAGAAAAATCATGCACAGAGTGCTCATGACAAACGCGTTAAGTCTAAAGAAATTGTGCCAACAATGCTGCCTGAACCCCAAATTCATACCCGCACATTGCAATCTGCACCACCAAGTTTTAAGACCAGAGTGAAACCTGTACAACCAGCTAATGGAGCTGCAGGAAGTAGAATACGTACATTGTCTGCTCCATCATCTCTTGATGCAGCAGAACAGGATGCTCTTTCGTCAGTTGAATATGATGAACCAGAAGAGTCAATTGACCGCTTTGGATTCAATAAGGAACAAAGATCTCCAAGTCCTCAACCCCTTCCTCTTCCATCACCTCAGGTTATTGTGTCCCTAAAGAATACTGGAAGCTTTAAGTCAGTGATGTCGTCCGGCCCTCTATATTCTTCTGGACCTTTGCCACTACCACCTGTGGGAGCGGTCAGAAATTTTTCATTTGAAGAAATATCTGCTGCTTGCCATAATTTTTCTGCTGAATCCTGTGTTTCAGAAGGTCTATCTTCTTTAATATATAGGGCTTCTTTTGGAGATGACACTTCAACTTCAAAGAAGTTTGAAGCCACCGTTACTTGCCGTCATCCATCCAATCAGGTGAGATATAGCATCTGGTATACTACTACTTCATGTTTCCATTTTTAGTGGCCTATGTAGTTGATGAAGTCTGACATGCCGCGATCTCTTATTGAGTGATATGGAGAGTTTTGGGAGTTGGTTAGATTTTATTCTTTGTTATGGATGTCTGCTAATCAAACACTTTGGTGTTACCCGTTGGGTTTGAAAATTAGGAAGTGATCCTTTTTATTCTCACACATGTATACACGATTTAGTGCACATGAAAACTCAGGAGTAGCATTGAGTTTTTATCACGTTCATGTGAACTCGAGAAGTATTTTGAACTGTCAGTTTTTGGTTAGGGATAACTTTAGTTGATTTTTATCTCTGTGGTCATGAAGCAACTGAAGATTCTTACGCACCTGCTATTCTATACTCCAGGGTTTCAAGGAATTTGTTTCTGAGGTTAGTACTCTAACATCTTTGCAACATCCAAATCTCTGTAAATTGCTTGGCTTTCATGGCCATGAGGGTTCGGGACAGAGAATGCTAGTGTACGAGAGGCTCTTTCATGGAAGCTTAGATCGTCTATTGTATGGGAGATCAGATGGGCCTCCTATTGATTGGAATACAAGAATAAAGATTGCATTATGTGCTGCACAAGGTCTCACTTTCTTGCATGAAGAAGGACCTTTTCAGGTGAGCATTTAGTGGTCCATTTACTTGTCTTCCTTGCTTCAATCAATACCACTTGAACCTAGAGTTGTGTTTTTCTAACTGATTTTGATTTGGAAGTAATTCAATTGACCAAATAATTATTAATAACATTCCATAGACCCCCTTGCAGCCAAAATACAAAGTCACTCTGAAGAAAAACAACAGAATTTTAAAGCTGAATGTGATATTTATTTGCAGGCAATGTACAATGAATTTTCAACCGCCAACATACAAATTGACAAGGATTTTAGTGCCAAGCTTTCTGGATATGGTTGTGTTGGACAGATTCCTACACCCGAGACAGAGATCTCTAACAATTCAGTGGTGAGTTCTTGATTTTTATATTCATAGTGGAACTTTTTAACGTTGATTTGCCTCATGCGGTAGAGTTTCTGGTATTTTTGATGGTGGTACATGCTATTATCTTGGCCACTTAAACCTTTATTTTTCGTTCAACCAATTTGAATGCAAGGCTGTTGATTGCATTTCATATTTTTACATTTTCAGGGATCGGCATATCTATCAATGGAGACATTGGAGAGGGGGCTGCTTACTCCGAAGAGCAACGTTTGGAGTTTCGGAATTGTTCTTCTAGAATTGCTAACTGGACGAAGAAATCTTGATTCTCGTTACCCAAAAGAAGAGAGGAACTTAGTTAAGTGGAGCAGACCGTTCCTTACCGATGATGGTCGATTGTCATTGATCATGGATCCTCAATTAAAAGGCCGTTACCCGACCAAGGCAGCCAGGACAGTGGCTGACATTGCTCAAAAATGTCTTCAGAAGGATCCCTCAGAAAGACCCACAATGAGAAATGTAGTTGAGCATCTGAAAATCATCCAAAATGTAAAGCAATCGAGCCGATTCCCTCTGCAAGAACCCATTGCTGCATCCCCTGCAAAACAGATGCTAAGATCACCAAGCCTTGATGGAATCATTACACCAGCAGCAGCCAGATTAAGTTTCTCACCTTCTCCACCTTCTGGATTTCACCCATCTCTTTCACCTGGAGGGACAACTTCCTCTCCTAGACCCCCGCCTCGGTTATGTTCAACCCTCTCCTTTGAGGATTTCGATCGACAAGAAAGGCGAAAATCATCCGCATCAGCCCTTCGGAGACCTCGAATCGAAGGATACTAATATTCTAAATTTATTCTATTTGTTTATTATTTATTAAACTTTTCTTCTTTATTTTCTTCTGTGGTCTTTTGGTGATTGATTCAACACAATGTACAGCAGATGGAAAGAGAAAAAAAAAAAAAAACCCCCCATAAATATATGCTTATTTTTGTGTAGATATAGTTCTAACAATGTCATTTAATGTAAATCTATACACTTTCTCCTGCCTGAGTTATAAACTACTCCCTTCGTCAGCCATGGCTTTATTTTTTCCTAAACTATAGAGGAAATTACTTCTGTGATTAAGTTTTGAGCAGGATCAATGTTGAAGCAGATTGAAGATGCCATTCAGTAAAGTCTCAAGCAAGGATGTCAAAAGGTTTTTGGTTGTTGTCTCAATTAGGTTTCCTGAAAAGTTAACTATAGAAGAAGATGGGAACATGTGCCATTCTTTGCTTGCCCGATTGGACCAAGTAAAGGCAATGCTGAGTATTGTAATCTGATTCACATTGTGTCTATCTGGTCCTATAATAAGTTTTCTCAGTCAAGTTATAAATTGAGTTCGTTCCGTTCATAAACAGTTGAAAACGCATTTGATTTAACTAATTTGAGCAAAATTTAGATTTTAAAGATCAAAAGTTTGAATCTCATTTCTACGAAATAAAATAAAAATGATAAATAGACTAAAAAAAGTTCAACGATATTTACCTAAATAGCAAAACATAAGGATGTATTAAAATACGGAATTTTAGAAGGGAAAAACTGAGGTGCCACCTATTTTCTATGCAGCCCAAGCTGTACTCAATGAAAAACTGTCACGTGGTAATTTATTTTATTTTTTATAATATATATATATTTTTTTATTTTTTTGTATGGTAGAGAGGAGGGGGCTCACGAGTATAGTATACCTAATCATTGCTCTTTTTTAAAATAACATAATTCAAAATCCAACTCAAACTTATATGTAATTTAGAACGTAATAAGAAAAACCACACTTCTATATAATCGAAAAAATAGGTGTGATGTTTTTAAGAGTGTCTAATAAATTTACGTGGAATAAAATTTCTCACCATTCAAATTTACATACCTATTTAATACAATTGCTACTTATTTGTGTATCATATTGCAACTATGTATTAAGTCATTAAAATAAGAATGGAATACTTAAAGGAACGGTAAGAGCTTATTAAAGATAAAGAATTAAATCAACATAAGAACAAACAAAAATTAACCATAATGGATTGATATAATAGTAAATAGAGGGACATGACTTTGATAAAAGGCTAAAAAATTATAGGTTCAGTTCATGATGACTACTTACCTAGAATTTAATATGCTATGATCCCGTGAGATTAGTCGAGGTGGAACAAAAATACATGCAACATTCAACGTATTTTGAGGTATTTTATATTTAATGTAGAGGTCTACTTTATATAACATCAAATATGTAATCAATCTGAGTTGATCTAAATCAATAAGATATCAATTAATTGTGGTGGAAGCAAAACTCGAAACTTAGGTATGTTAGATAATGTAATGAATATGGGGTTTCACAAACGCAAAAAACCTTGAGAAAGGAAGCACCAAAAAACATTTGATTGATAGGTACGTGATTCTTCCCACCAAACCCAAAACCCAAAACGCCAAAAAGATCAAAACTTTCTCATTGTATTTCATACAAATGCTCTCCTTCACTTCTCTCTTCTCTCCATCTCAAATCCCCATTTCTATAAAACCCTAATCCTTTTTCCTTCTGAGCCTCGAATCCCTCGCCATATCCCTTCGTCCCGTACCCCTTTCCCTTTCTCTCTCTTTCTCTGCTTCAATTTCTGCTAATGGAGTCGCTTTTGGTTCTCAATTGCACCCCTTGTTCCGGCGACTCTTTCCCTTTGAAACTCAACATGTCTGCTGTTCTTCCTCTCCGCTCCCGCCCCTCTTCGTCTCTGCGGGTCGATCCCTTGATGGGTTTTGGTGCCTGTAAGGTTTCCTTTGTCGCTAACACTTTTCAGCGTAATGGGTTTCTCTCGTCGTATCGAAAGTGTTCGTTGAGTCGACGGGTTCTGGCGTTTGCCGCGTCGCATGAGGAGTCGGTATGCAAAATTCTATTCATTTCTGTCACTGCGTTGAATTGTTGGTGCTGATTGGGATTGGGGTTAGGGTTTAGCATTCTGTAGAATTTGGTATAATTTATGATATTGGCTTGAGGCTATGGGATTTTGTCTCTCTGATTTTGACTCGAGTGATTATTGAATGTTACTTGGAGAATGATGAGGTTTGCGGTTTAGTAATTCATATGTGTATTATGAATTACACTATCGAGCAGTTAAAGTTTTAGCCATTTATATTTATTTAAATTGTCTTATCTCTATGACATGTGATCAGTAATCTAGCGATAGCTACATTGTCCAGCCAAGCTTTGTTGAATAATGATGGCTTTTTTGGCACTCTAGGTTGTTTTTTAAGGCCAATTTTTGCATGAAAGATATGGTATATTCATTCATTTCTCTTGATGGAAGCTCGGCTTCTTACCAGAAATAATAATAGTCAATAATTGCCTGACTGGTTTTCGATATTCAGGTTTTATACATTAGCTGAAAATGCTGGGTGCTTATTTAGTTATAAA
Source organism: Benincasa hispida (assembly GCF_009727055.1). Classification (NCBI taxonomy): domain Eukaryota; kingdom Viridiplantae; phylum Streptophyta; class Magnoliopsida; order Cucurbitales; family Cucurbitaceae; genus Benincasa; species Benincasa hispida. The sequence continues at coordinate 48,823,587 of NC_052351.1, forward strand.
ATTTTGCTCACATGCTAAACGTGGTGACTGACTTTTCAAGGTGGTATAGTTGATTATATGCGTTGAACGTAGATTGATAGTCCCCTTTGTTTTCCTATTTGAATGACTAGCACTCAGAAACTCAAGGGGAGAAAGACGAAAAAGATTTTAATTTTGATGCGGAAAAGGCACAAGAGTTGTGGAAAAATGCTTTAGATTCCTTCAAAGAACAAGCTCTGAAGATGAAAGCCATTTCAAAGGATGCGTATGATGAATATTCTGAGAAAGCATTAGTTGCTCTGAATGAAACTTCAAAGCTTTTGAAAATTCAAGCTGATAAGGCAAAAGATGATTTGGCTTTAATAGTGCAAGAATTCAGTGAAGAAGGCAAAGAATATATTGCCACTGTCGCAGAGAATTATCCTGAAGAAGTCAAGGAGATTGTGGAAACATTTACTTCTCCAACTGATGACTTAAGTGATATTTCAAAAGTTCATGAATTCTATTATGGGATACCATATGGTATGTATTACCAAACTTTATGTGAGATTTGAATGGAGTAGGGTCAGCTTTGCTTTAGTACAACCATTTATTTCTGCTTCTACTTGAGTAATCCATCCAAGTCAAATTTGAATTTGGAGGGAAAGAAACCTTCAGATAGGATAATTGAAAGGAATTTAATATCTGTATATATTGCAACACTGCCCTTTCAGGATTCTATCTATGACTCGTTTAGTGGATATTATTCAGGTCAATTTATATAGTCCTGTGGGCTCATAAATCTCCTGCTGACCCTTTTCTTAACTCTTTCTTATTTGTTATTGCTAATGGTCTACAGGACTGGTCCTTTCTGTTGGTGGTTTTCTTTCCTTCATGCTAACGGGAAGTCTTGCTGCAATTAGATTTGGAATGATACTTGGTGGTGCGTTGTTGGCCTTGAGTATTTTAAGCTTGCAGGCATACAAAAGAGGACAATCACTTCCACTTGCCCTGAAGGGGCAGGCAGGTCAGTCTGCCATTAATTCAATAACATAACATACATAACATAAATGATTGTCACTCATAGAGCTATTTGTTTGAGTTAACATTTTGGCCTCAATTCTACAGCATTCAAATTTGTTTTAAAATGCATACTTGGCAAGTACTTAACTGTTGTGAATTTCACATGCTTCATTTTCTATCATCTTAAGCTACCATATCTCACTAATGCTGCACACATTTTCTGAGTCGCATTCTTTTTTACTTCATCAGCTTTGAGTCATCTGATCGGTTTTTCAACCTCTTTATTTTCTTAGAAGGAATTTTTAAATGTTTCAAGATTTTTTTGTGTTACAGTGATTGCAAGTATTCTATTTCTTAGAGAGTTGCGCATGGTGTTTCAGGTGAGAACCCTGGATACTAACTAAAGATTATTTTACGTCAGTTTTTGAACCTACAGAATTAGAATTCTTTTCTGATTCTTTGTTTTTGTTTTTTTCTCATCTTTTCTGCTTCTTTCTCAATGCAGAGACCATCATTTGTTAGTCTTGTGACAACTTTGATCAGGTTTATATCTTTTCTTACTTCATTCTTCTCATGTTCATTATTTGCTTCTTCTGTGGATGGATGGCGAAAAGTCGGTTTGGCTACTTTGCAATAATCCAATTTATTCTTCATTGCTTATATCTTAGCATGTAGTGTAAAATCCCCAAGGTAAAGCCTCTGCATTTATATTTATTCAGCACCAAAGGACTTGACCTTTGGCAGTTAGATTCACTAATATTCTTAACCTAATATTCTTAACCTTTCTGCTGATAAATCAAATGTATACATTACTTTTTACACTTTTATTTTCTGTTTTTCCCTTTTAATTTTTCATCAAAAACAAACTTTTATACTGCCCGCATCCTGCCTACCCTGCATTGATTTAGTCAGCCGTTGTTGCTGTATCCACTTTGAAGGGTTTGTTAGCTGACTTTTTCTTTTTTGTGCAGTGCAACTATGGTCTCATTATATGTCTATAGGATCGCGCTGGACGCTCGCATCAAAAAGGGAAAAGATTTTAGGACTGAATGAAAACTAGTCAGGTGTGCTACTTTTTATGCATGTATGAATACTCCCAAGTTGATGGGTGGAAGGTCATTAGATAAAGGCAGTTGCCACAGTCTATCTAGATATTCGCGGCCGATTGATTTTAATGGAGGAAGTTCTCTGAATTTCTGTCCTGATTCAAATTTTCTTTTTACTTGTAGGAGAAATTCTGCCAAATCTCCATATCATCTTCACAATCTGAAAACCATAATTAGCTTACTTGAAGAGAATAGTTTCTGCTGGTTCAGTGAAAAAAGGAAAAAAAACAACCCTTGGAGAGAAATGTTATGATGCCAAGGCTAAGAGTTACTTCTCCAAGTCCTAGGAAGTAGACTATGAAGTTGAAGTTGGTGGGAAAAGGGGTATGGAAATTTGGATCATGATTCAGTTTGATGGTAGGGTAGCTGGCAACCTTTGTTCGACTTTTACTTAATATGTAGACAGCTAGCTGGTTTAAGAGCATCAAAGAAATGGATTTAGTTCTTTTTTTTTTCTTCTCGTTTTTTGGGGTTCATTTTTCTCTTTTATTGAGTAGCGACAACCATGTGAAGGAGCTAGACTGAGTGGAAGAGATGTGGCCAAATCGTTGGAAAAAAACTGGCAACTCCCAAGTCCCAAATAATTTGAATGTGTTTCAGTTTTGTCGACACCAATTGTACTAAAAATAATTGTATAACTGTTGAGAGAAATGAATCATCATATGATTTGATGTGGTTTCTAATTTTGTTGGTTTCACACTATTGGATCTCACCTATACTCACAAGGATGAAAATATTGATTTAACTTGATTTACAGATATTATCGATGTATATTTATTTGAATATCGAGGAATCACGGATGTAGAAATTTATAAAATATATTTTATTATTATTATTTTTAAATGAAATTTCAAAATAAACGTGTGTAAGTAATTGATTTTAAGCATATAAATCAATTATTAGAAGCCACATATAATTAATAATGAAATAATAGACAATAATGAAAGATTACAAAATGAATATATGAATATGAAGTGAATGTGTCTAGGTCATATGGATAGAATGTTAAATACAGTATCCGATGGTTAGATAATGACCTAGGAGATATTAGCTTAACATTTGCTCAATTTATTTGATAGTGATAATCTTGCTTCGAGTCATGGTATGTTTAAAATTTCTAATATAATTGGATATATGTTATGCAAAAGTACCAATGCTGTTATGTTGGCTGCAATGGTTTCAATAGGAGACTTTGGATCAAACCATATTCGATCTAATGAGTATACTTTGAAGAATGTAGATAATGTAGAGGTTCTAAAAGTGAGTTTTCATCGCTTTCACGAGTAAGTCGTGCTCTTGTGTATAGATCAATATGTTATGCCTATCACTATAATCATAAGAACCATAGTCACTTGAATGATTATAGTTACTATTGCAATGACCATAATTACTAGTATATTGTCCATGTCTATAACTAACTAATCTCATTCTCTCCATGTGAAACAAGTGAGTCTTATCAACTTGACTATCATTAGTTGTGGATCTTGTATTGATGCAAGGTTTTCATATTACTTCAATTTTTGGTCCACCAGCTCTATGATCATGATCGGGGTCTTGTCTGGCATGTATAAATTGAGATTCTCCTGTAAAGAGACTTAGTCCTTTATGTTGTTAACTTCCTCCAACATTAACTTACTTGATCGCCTCAACTATGATTACGAAAGTTTTGCATGGTAAAAAATGAAGAAAAAATCATATCAATTTAATTTTGATGAGAAATGAAGTGAAAATTTAATAGAAAAATAAAACATAAATATAAGTCCTTTTTATTTCAAATTTATTTCTTAGAAATGAAGGTTAGGTGGTAAAAAGAAACAAAATTTAAATGGTTAGCAACTTAAAACATCGTTATATATATTTATATATATATATATATTGTATTTGTCAACATTGACAATATTTTGTAGATATATTGAGGGAAAAAAAATGTTACCTCTTATATTTCTATTGGTTCCACAAATTTAGCGATATTTCAACAGCCAAAATATCCCAATTTTTTTCATTCTTGGTTTACGAACATTTATAGAAGAAATGCCTCCCTAATATGTTCAAAATCATGTTTCTAATCAATACTATCATTTTCCTACATAACATTTTGCAATCAAGACTACGCAAATAACCATGCAAGGAAATAAAAAACTTGGGAACTTAATAAATTCCCTCTGAAACACATCAAATGGGTAAATGTTATGAAAACAATGCAAGGAGATCAAGTTTGCTTCTCTACTGAAAAACCATTGGCAGTTTTGTTCTTGCCATTTCATGAAGTTTTAAAGGGTCCTATCATTACAGATCAATGAGTTTCCATTCAAACAATTCAACAGCTGAAACAAAATGAAGATTCTAACTTTTTCACGTTTATTCCTTTTTCATTTGATGTTTAAGCTAAAATGGTTACAATGCACAAAAAAGAGGTCAATAGAATCCAAAGGTGTATGTGAGTGTTGTACTTTCCCCATCACACTTGTGTCATTCCTTATGTTGATGCGTAAAAATTTCTCAAATCTTTACAAGGGTTAAAAAAAGAAGGAACAAAAAAAAAAAAAGAAAGAAAGAAAAAAAGAAAAAAAGCCCCCTATTATATACTTTAATTCAATCTCTCCTTTCTCTTTCAAACTGTGTAGGTTCTTTTTACCTCAGCACCCTAATATCATATGATACAGTATCAGAGAATTCTGCGTTTAGTTCCATCCTCCTCCCATTCCAACAAAAAAACAAAACATAAACCCTATGACTCGAGATCCCTCCACTTTGGACACGAAATTTTGCATCCTTTTGGCATATCATTTGCTGGGGCATTGCATCTTCTCCCATCTTCGTATCACACCCAACTTCAAACTCTGTGATCCAACTCTCGTGATGCACATCAGTCTGAGGACGAACTGAAAGAAAATTTGTATCATATGACGACCTTCCTAATGCGTCTTCAGCTTTCAGAATGGACATCTATCCTCAAAGTATAATTAACTAAAAGAATTCATCTATGTCCAAGGACAAATGCATCACTTGGCACGTCTAACCTTCAAAGTTACAATCACGCATGTGTACCACAAGGAAGCCATCTGCAAATGAGTTTTTGCTCACAAAGACGGTAAAGAGTAGACACGTGTTAATTGGAATCTCGATCTCGCTTTGAGCCCATTTGTTCACGACCTTTTCGTTTTCTCAGCACCTCGGCTTCTCGGGCTATCTGAATATCTGAGGGCCAAAATCTTTGATTCACAACTTTGAAAAGATAGCGTGGAAGCAATGCTACAACTATTATGAGCAATATAGTCAACCAATAGGTTGGGGACTTAGCCAGATGAAAGATCGTCCTGCAAAACAACAACAAAAAGGTTAAATCATGCATGTAAATACACTAAGAGGCATTTGGAACCTCAACTTGCCTTAGGTGGGGAGTGGGTTATTATAGCAATTTAATGTTTGGACCTCCCATTATAATAGTTGAACTTCTAATTTTCATAATCTATGCTTAGTTACAATAAAACTATTTGAAAACCTTCATTTTCGGTGGTGTTTACTATTCTGTAACCATCACTCTTCTCATTTGTAATCTAAACTAAAATAGTCTGTACCGTAACCTAGATTAAAATAGTTTGCACTCCAAATACGTACTATTATAACTCATAGACTACTATAACCCACATATTATAATAACTACTAACTATAATAACCAATTCAACGTCCCAAACAACCCCTAGATAAACTCCTAACATTTGCAGCATAAATAAGATGAGACAATCAAGTTTTGATATAAGATACCAACCAGTAGTTAGGAAAAACAGGTATCGAATCCAATACCACCATGCAGGCATATGTTATGACTATGGACCCCCAGACTGCAGCATGTGTAATATATACCCAACGTTGAACATCCATCGCCAGGTGCACGTTCACAAGGATAACAACTGCTATTGTCCATAAACTTCCCAAGCTCCATATATCAATGGTACTCTCCTTGTAAATGTATAATGGGACATAGAAGAGAACAAGACTCTGCCACAGGGTATCAATCATTGTGAACCAAAAGAGACGCAAATTGTATGCCTCCTGTCTATGGCCAGCACCATAGAGCTTAGGATATTGGAGTAGGGTTTTGTCACTCAAGTCTTTGTCCAGAATACCAACAAAAATAGTAGGGATAGAAGTATAAATAACAGAGTAAAACACACTACTCCAATCAGTCAAAGCTGAAGTTGTTGAGAATGCCGTGCATAGAATGTACCTAAGAAATACAAAATGAAAGGGCACATTAATAATGCAAATTTCATCAAGAGATGACACGTTTCATAGCCGTGATTCTGTTCCCTTTTCATGTTCCGGATTTGGAGAGAAGGGAGGCCATAAAATGACCTCCCTTTTTAAAAAAGATCACCATCATAAAGGTCAGTGCCATATTGTCAAGATGTAATTTATTCATAAACCAGCATATAAAATCATAAAATGATTCCTTTTATAGCACAAATTACACTTTCCATTTTGAAGTATTTCTCTCTAAGTTCATCAGATGACATATAGTATTCAAGGCGACCTTGAAAGCAGTTCGATGTTGATGGTTTGGAATTCATGTATATCGGCCATATGATGCAAAAAGACACTTATCATACCAGAAGAGCATCAAGACGAAAACAGCATTGCGGTAGAAGTTGTAAAGAACCATGTAGCCTACACGTTGATAGTTCCAGTGTCCATGCACTAGAAGTAATCTTTTCAAAAAGCGAAATTGTCCCATGGCAAAATCAGATGCCATTACTGCTTGACGCCCTTCCTGTCCACATATACCAACACCTACATCGGCCATCTGAATCATTGAGACATCATTGGCCCCTAAAAGAATTGCCATTGGACAGCAAACGAGTACAGCACAGAAAGCATTTGTCAGTTATACTCAACAAACAGAGGTTGTGATATTTAGGAAGTCCGAGAAGAAATCTTACCATCTCCAATTGCCAATGTCATATCATCAGTTCTACTCTTGATCAAATCAACAATTCCAGCTTTCTGCAGAGGAGCGACACGACAGCATAGCACAACATCGCATGAAGTTGCAAGGTCAAAAAGCTGCAATAAAATACAAATCATTTCAACAATCATTAACAAGCTATGAAATAATACAATGATACTACTGATACAGCAACGTAAAGGTTCTCAAAGGTAACAACAAGATTCTTGCCTCTGACTCCAATTCCTTCTCCAAAATATACACCAAGCTGTTTCCGTCAATTATTAGAGCTAGTGGTTTATCAGTCACGTCTTCTTTCTCTTCATTAAAATCTGACATACTAGATGTCTTTGGTAAATTATGACATTCATTCTCACAATTCTTCAGCTTCGGTCTTTGACTTCCACACTGTGTTGATTTAATATTATATTTTGCCATAGCATCAGCTAAAAGTTGCCTGCAATCATTCTCGGAATTTCCATTGATAATTACTGACTGCATATCAGAAGTCAGCAGTTTGCAGGAGAGACCAATTGATATGGCTGTCTCCTGCTTATCTCCAGTCAGAATCCAAACCTTTATGCCTGCCTGCCGAAGAGATTCAATGGCTTCAGGTACACCATCTTGAAGCTTGTCCTCAATAGCAGTTGCACCCAAAAGCTTTAGATCACATTCTATAAGGGATGCTGTCTGACGTAGTTTTACTGCTCTTTCAGTCAGTGAAGTACTAGCATCCTCATATCTGCTTTGCCACAGCTCAAATTCAGAATCTTTCAGATCTCTGGCACCAACTACAAGTGTTCGCAAACCTTCCATTGAATATTCACACAAATGGCTCTGAGTAGTATGCTTGATAAATTCTTCCCTATCAGAGTCAGTGCCTACAATACTCAACATCGAAGTATCGGCACCTTTTACCAGTACCTTTATAGTGTTGTTGGGGAATCTGATGACAACAGACATTCTTTTGCGAACACTATCAAATTCATGTAAACCCAAAACGTCTAACCTAGAATTCACAAAAAAGGAGGACAAGATGTAATGTTGTATGGAGCAAACTATCATAAAAATTGTTCAAACACAACATAACAGGGTAGGAATAAAAAATAATTAGACAAGCTTAGATTAAAATTAGAAAGCAAGGGATTATCTACCTTAAATTCTCACCATTGACATCAATAACAATATGCCCAGACGTGCGCTCAAAAAGGGTATATCCATAAGCGGAGGCTGCAGCAACTAGTGCTTGCTCATCAGGGGATTCCCCCTGATAATCAATAGTATCAAAATCCTCCTCGTGCAATTCACCATTTGCATAATTAGATTTGTCATCCATGTGAATAGGAATTACAGTATTGCATGCAGCCAATGTAAGAAAAAATTCATGTGCAGCAATCTTTTCATCTCCTTTTAGGTCCTTGTGCAATAATTTGATAAGTTCGGTATCAACAGCAACTTCAGATTTAAGTTTCCACCTCCTCCTCCCTAAAGTTGCTGTTGCAAAAAGATCACACTAGATGAAGGAAAAAGAAAGAAAACACATGATACAATCCCAAAATTTCATCTGCCAGAAGGTTTTGATTACTCGAGGTACAACATCACACGACATGAGCTGGCCATCTAATGGAGGTCATACTGACACCAAAAACTAGAACTAATTTTATTGTCATCTGAAGTGCAAGTCAAACCTAATTCTATTAGTTTCGGAAGTTATGTGCCAACCACCACCTTCTGAACTCTGAAGATCATAGATGAATATACCATACACCTCAACAGGAAAAAAATTATGATAGTAGTTTGTAAAATTGAGAACTGAGACCACCGACAAGCCAGAAATGGCCTGTCGATACAAATCTTTTAATGTTTATACCATATATGAAGAAATACCCAACGGCATTTGTTCGATTAAGAGACTAACTTTGAAAAATGTAACATCTCCCAGGGAGGAAATGTAAGCTCAATAACAAACATCCAAATAGATATTTCCTTCAGGAAAAAAAAAAGTTAAAAATTGAGCAATAAAAGATAGAGAACAATCAGAGTAGAGAAATTTAGTACACTTAGCATGTGTACATTTAGAATGTTGTGCAAAAAAGAAATAAGAAAAACAATCTAATTAGGAGCAACAACAATAATACTTGATACATTTATCAACCACCAAGCTAAAAGAAATGCAAGGAAGTCAAGAAACACAAACCAATGGCAACTGCATTCACAGCTTAGCTTACAGGAGTAAACTTTATGAGCTCACCCAAACATGGATAACAAAATATGATGATGGTAGCAGTGAAATCAATTTCCGTACCTGGGATGGAATACAACATTGATGGATATGCCTCAGACAAGTTGTTCCCGTAATTCTTCCCGTGCACACTAGCTCTTTTAAACTCCATTTTATTTTCAGTAAGTGTTCCTGTTTTATCTGAAAATACGTAGCGAACTTGACCAAGATCCTCATTGATATTCAATGATCGGCACTGGAACCTTGAGGAAGAGATTCTGCAGTACATGTGCTTATCTTCAATCATGAAATATGACTGGCCCAGTCTCACCATCTCCATTGTAATATAAAGGGATATCGGTATCATAATCTGAAACACTATAATAGAACTCAAAAAGGAGAAAAATGTCTCCATGGGTATTCCATAAAACCTGTACCTCTTACCATCATCTGCTCCATTTGTGAAATACCTTTTCCTATAATATGGCAAGGTATCAAGCCGTTCCTTGTGCCGAACGAGCCATAAGCCCATTCCAAGCGCCACAACTAGACACATGATAAAGAGGAAAATTGACAACCACAATGTTTCCCTGTTCATGTAACCCTCCAGTTTACTTCGCTTGGCAGGAGACATGGCACTGTTTAGCATGGCTTTTGTCTCTTGTCCAGCATAGACAACCACCCCAATAATCCATTCTGTGTTCTTCAGCTGACAACCACGCAAGACTATGTTTGACTGGCTCAGGGGAAATTTATGGCCATTGAACTCCATATTGGCAGTGAACTCATAAATGTTCCTATTAGGTTGTTCACATCGAATAAGACCAGAATATGAACACCCCTCAGCTACTGCAGATGCTGTTTCCTGCCTAGCATACCTTGTCTTCAAGTTTGACTCACCATCTAAATTCATCGTTTGGATGTAAGCAAGGCCACTGGGATCGCTTGACCCCAATAAAACCATGTCACAGGGAATGACCTCATCAGCACAAATCTTTACAACTTCACCTGCTCGTATTTTTTTCCACACTTTAAATCGGAATTCATCAGATTGAAACACCAGAGCCTGTCTATTGTTCTCATTACGATCAGATCTGTGTCTACGCCAATCTTCGTAGCCATCTTTAATAGCTGTAACACAGAGCACAAACAGAAGGGGGAAAAGAGATACTGTTCTCCCAAAGACTGCCAAAGGTGGAAGCTGGTTAAGAGCTGCAATAGCAAGAAAATAGAGGTAGGCTACGCGGTGGAACTGAATAAAGAGGTTCTTTGGCAAGAAGGTAATCAATGTGTACTTGCTGGTGGTTATCTCATTTCCTGTGAACTCATACTTGTCGTTGGTTTTCCTTGGATCATTGATGTATATCAACCTTGGATTATCGTCATGCTGTAAATTATCATCAAACTGCATACTCTTATGACGACTTCTTTGCGCCTTATGCAACTTCTCCTGGACCCTAGTAAGTTCAAAGCTTGCAGTGTTATCATCAATATTATGCAACTCCATTACACCCCACGAGACCAGGCGTCTTCTATCCTGGGTGGGGTAGGCAAAAGGAAACTGCTGAGGAAACAAAGAGCCAACAGTATAAAATTGCCTCTTCCTAGAAAGCGAAGAGGACCGTCTGAGGCAATTCTCACTACTCCAACCGTTATCTCCAAAAGGGCTGGCACAGTTTTCCTTCACATCAACAATGTCACTCTGAGCATCATCGTAACCGGAAGAGGTGAAGGAAGCACTGCGACATAAACAACCAACGGAACCACGATTTCGGGATGGGGATCTGTATTCAATACCTGATGGAGATTCTGATGAAGCCAGCAAGGGCTGACCAGATGTCATAAATTAGCTTCTGACCACATTAGGGAGTCACACATGCAAATCAAACGAAGCCCCAGTACACATTAAACCTTTCATCCCAACTCCATCCAAGCAAAACACAAAGAACCAAAAGAATTTGATCTCCATCTCACCAAGAATCCGCATCCCATCATCCTCCTAAACCCATATTCTTGTTCTACCCAACAATCAATTCCAACGTCCACGCCTCAGCGACTAAAGGTCATCATGATTCAAATAAAATCAAATAAATATTTTTTAAAAAAATCCTTAAAAGTTGGACGAAAAATCCCTCTGCCTGGAAGTGAAGAAGACAGTGAAATATAAGGGAAGATGGAAGGGCTTAGCAATGACGACACATTCAAACTCCTGCCTTTCCCTCGGACACCGTTTCCAATTAACAAGAGAAGTGGCAAACTTACACGCAAGAAAAATCAGATCAGAGACCGGCCCTTCAAGTTTCCAACAGAGCCCCACAGAAATCTGATCAAAGAGGAATCAATGATGCACAAACAGCTCGATTCGACAAAGTATTGACAACGCCCTCTCGTGGATCCGAAACAGCAACACCACCTTAACGATTCCCCAAGCACGCAATGCCAAAAACTAGATATCAAATGAGACAAACGCGAATTAATAACCAACCCTAGACCTGAAAAACAAAACCCCCCCCCAAGAATTTTCTTCCCCTTCATTTTTTACTTTAAAAAACTCCCAAATCGAATCAGACCCGGATAAGCAATCATCACAAAAAACACAAAAAGAAAAGGAATATGCAAATAATGGGTAGAATTAAAGAGAAAGAAAGAAGAAAGGTACCTGTAAGAAGCGTATGAAAGAGAAGGGTTATCGTCTCGGAATTGATGAAAGAAAGTAGAGGAACAGAGAGATCAGAGGCCCCTTCAATGCACTGAATACGAAATCATAGAGCAAAATGGGAGAGAAGTGAGAGAAACAAGAAGGGGGGAAGGGCAGATCGGAGGATCTCCCACCTGAAATGGGTTATCACCGGAGAGAAATCGTGGGGCGGGAAGATCAAAAACACCCAAAAGAAAAGGAATAAATTAAGACACCGGGGAAGGGGAAGAATGGGAAGAATGGAAAGAGGGATAAGAATAGAAAAGGGAAAGGGAAAAAGAAAGAAAGAGAGATTGAAAGAGGAATGAATTGGAGAGATAGAGAAACAGAGAGAGAGATGCTAAGACCGAGGAAATCGCAGACAGACAGAGAGAGAGAATCGGAAAACCACCAATTCGAAAAGGAAGCTATGCAATTGGAAATGGGTTTGTGTTTGATTGAATATGGTGCTGTGGTTTGGTTTCCATGGATCGATCCGATGCCTGGCTGGTTCACTGAATAAGGCACCGTCTCCTTCTTCACCCTTCTTTTTTGTGTTTGTTACGCTCTAAAACTTATCATCTTCCTTTCTCTCTTTTCTCTACCTCTTTCTCTTCCATAAGTTTCATGGTCTCAAAGTATTTTTGTCCCTCAATTCTCGAAATAATATATAAATCTTTCTAACTTTAATAAATAATAATTTAGTACAAATTTATAACCCTCTCGCCTCTATTATAAAAAATCTATTTAAAATTAAGAAAACGTTTGATTCATCCACGTGAGTTAAGTTGAGTTGGTTATTTTTACCAACTCAATACAACTCTCCCTCCGTACAATATCTTTGATAGCTCCACCCGTCGACCACTCCTGGCAACTACCACTGCCATATTTTGGTGACTAACTTTGTACTCCTACAACCACCTCCGATGACAACTTCAACGAACACCACATTTGATAATCAACTCGTTGACAACCATCTATGAAGACCAATATTGATATTCACCTCAAGCGACCAACTCCGACAAAGACCAACTCTAACGATCAACTTCAATGACGACCATTTATGGCGGCCAACTTTGATAAGTACCTTAGGTGACCAACTCCAAACATCAACTTCGTCGTTATTCTCCAACGACTAACACTAACAACTAACACAACCGATTATATACTAAAAGAAAAGGGGAAAAAACTCGGCTAGCGAATGTGTTTTTAAATACAAATTTGAAATTATTAGTTTATTAGTTTTTAGCATTTAATAGTCATCTCCTAACAATCGAGTCATCCTTATAGACATACTTTTCATATACATCCAAAAGACCAATTGCTTCTCAACACTTTCACCACAATTTAGAAAGAGATATTGTTTACTCTAATTGGAGGACTAATTAGTTTGACTATCTTAAGGAACAATATTTTTTTTGTATGCATGAAATTGACTCATTGTTGTGTAGGTCATGTTTATATTTTCTTTTATGAACATGTAAATAAACCTCTAATGACAACTCTGTTTTTTTGTGCATGTTCAATTCATACGTTCCATGATCATTAAAGTTTGTAGAAGGGTTGTTTTTGTTGTTGTAAGATTGTTGATTATATAAATAATAGTATTATATATACATTAAATGTAATAGTTATATGTAGAAAATTGTTAAATATATTCAATTATTGAGTTCACATCAAATGAGTGTTAAAAATTTGGGAAAGCATGTGTAGTTGAATGGTGGAACTAAAAGTTAAGTAAAAATACAAAACATAACAATAACAATAACAATAGTAGTAGTACTAATAATAATAATAATAACAAAAAAAAAACTCATAAAAATACATGTTTTTTTAGGTTACAAAAAACTGTACTAATATCTATAACTCAACTTAACTCAAATCTACAATTCAAACACAGACTTCCTATACCAACACAACTCAACCCTGCACCTCAAACATAGACAATTATTGTCAACTCAACTCGACTTTACACCTCAAACATTAATAATTTATTAACAATGCATGCAATTAAAACCAACTTAACTCTACCAATCAAAACACACCCTTAGTGTCAACTTTTATCATATATCATGGGTTGTTTTGGACAAAGAGGTAATAATGTAAAATAGTGGAAGAAGTAACATGGCTCTAAGCTAACAGGGAAAGCCCAAAACAAAGAAAGGTTGGGGAAAGAGAAATCGGCCTATGCCACAGGCCTCGACCTTAAAAGAATGCCCCAAAATAGATATACGGGAGATTTAGCCCAAAAGAGAGGAATCTGATAAAAATATAACCAATAAACTAAGGAGATGTTTGGATTGAGGGAATTAAGATGAGAATAAGGGTAGGAATGGGAAAGAAATACACATCCTCTTGTTTGATACAAGTTTTGAAGTTTTAGGCATAAGATTAAGCTATTCCTATGCATTTCTTAGATGATACCCATCCAGAAGTGTAGGTTTTCTTGATGCTCATTATCTCTCCTTTTTTAATACATGAATTTCTTCTTTTATTTTGTATTATTAAAATTAATTAATATGTGAATATTAAATTTATAATTTAGAAAATTCTATTAAATATTAAATTATAATATTTGAATTTAACTACTCTAGATCAATTAATTAATGATATAATAAACCGTAAAGAACCAATGCATTAATACTATTAATTATAATTAATGTCGGGTTGTATGTCCTAAAACTCACAGTTTGTAATGTTAAACATATTCTATAATCAATAAAGATGTCATTGACGTTTATTCAATAAAATTATTGTTGAATATATGAATTGCACTTGTAAAAACTAATCCAATAAACTAAAGATCCATGACTATTATATGAATACATGAACTTTATTTAGAGACATAAGAGTGGATCAAGTTCAGTAAATAGTCAAAATGGTCTATAGGAATAAAGTTAAGTACCTTATTCTAGTAATACTATCGGATACGGCCCACTCTGTAATTGTTACAATTTGTTATAAAGTGCTATAAACGAAAGTGATTCTGATTCGTTCATGTATTGCCATGAGGAGCAGGGGCGTCCTATGCAATGAGTTTGTATAAGATCAGACAAAGAATTAAGTCACTCTTACTTTATAAAATTGTTTGTTGTTTAAGACTGACTATTTCAAAAATAGTTAACTTGACCTTAATCTTGAGCTAACTATGAACTTCTGTTTATTCGGGATTATCCTTAGATTTGCATAGGTGAGGGTTGGCTCAACTACACCAATTCAATAAGCCTTTCATTTATGGGGTAAGACCAGGTAAATAACTAGGGGATATAGGGTGCAAGATGGAACTCACTCTTACCCACTTTTAGGGATAGTAGAGAGGTTGTTCCCTTAAGTGTTGACTCTGGGTAGAACAAGGGGTCCCACCTTCTCATTGAACCGAAAATGACCCGATTTAGTGATTGAATCAAAAATCAATTGTTCATTAGAGAATCAGTGGGACTTAAGGAGCAAGATGTAATCTCGAGGCTAAAACAGCTTTTGACCCGGTCATTATTACAAACAACCTGTGAAGGGTTAACTTACTAATCATGGTTATATCGAGTGAACGTAATATATCTATAGTGAGGGGAATGCAACCACTGGGCTTTAGTGGAGTGACTTGATAGTTATCGAATGGTGGTTAATTAGGTTAAATAGTTAATTGCGGATCATTGGAGCCCATGATTTGTAGGTCCATGAGGTCTCCCTATTAGCTCATATCAGACTAAACCTTAGAACAGTATGACGAATGAATATGAAGTGTTTAAATTTGATTTTTGGAGCATAATGGTAAATATATACGATATATTTAACTTAATGTTTAATTGTGAATTAAACATAAATAGAGAGAAAATAGGAGATATTTAAATAAGATGTTAAAATAAATAGGTTCAATCATAAATTTAGTCCCTATATTTTGATAAAAATTTAAAAATTATTTATGAAGATTTTACCATATTATAAGACTTATTTACAAAGTTTTATCGAGTCATAATGACTAAATTTCAATTTAGGACTAAATTCCAACTATCTCTAAATTGTACGGATCAAATTTGTTATTTAACCTAAAAAATACGTTGATGTAAGAATTGGAAAAAAATGAAGCCAAGAAAAATAGGATAATCGACCTAGAATAACATGATAAGATAGCAAGTGACGTTCTTGCTACTCCTAATGACTATATGGTCTTATGTTCTCATTTTCGTCAACGAAGGATTTATGTAGTTCAACACATTTGACTTTATGGACAAGACTTAGTATGAAGTTTTGTTTTTTTTTTTTCCTAAGTCCTATTATAATATCATGATTATGTTTAATTAGGGATGAGCAAAGCAATGAATACGACCAATTACAAATACACAACTTTTTATTTTCTCTAATTTATGTTATTGAGAAAAATCCATTTATACACTTAAACTTGTCAAATTTTATTATGAACTTTCAGTTCATCAAATTAGACGCTAGACTTTTAGCGTTACAACTTTTACTCACTATTCAATTTTTGCTAATTTACCTACAATGAAAAAGTTGGAGGGTTCTTAATCGGTGATTTAAGATGGTATTAGAGCAGGTGGTTCAGGAAGGTCCTGTGTTTCAAGCTATTGTAATGTTGTTTCTCTTCCCAATTAATTTTGATTTTCACTTGTTGGGTCTTTTTTGTATTTCAAGTACACAAGTAAGGAAGAAAGTTATATGATATAATTAAATTTACCTTCACTCATAAGTTTAAGTTTTTTGGTCGATAACCTGAAATTTTGATTCAACTTCAAAGGTAGAAATTGTTTTTCTTTCCTAAAATGTTTTTTTCTTGTGAAATTATTTTACAATCTCGAACTACAAAAAATTGACCAATAAAACAAATGATTACATTAGGTGAGATATTTTGAACCTCGTTCAATTTCAGTTTATGTATTTTTAAATATTTAAATTTAGTTTTTACATTAAATCATAAATCAGTCTTCACAGTTAGTTTATCAACATTAAAAAATTAAAAAAAAATCTATATTAATCTTCCTTCTCTAAATTTTTTTAACATATTCATTTCCCTTTTTTATTAAATTTTTTTGTTGTTATTTTACAAAAGTTTGAATAAAGTTAATTTCGAATTAACGGTAAAGAATAATACCGAAATCATTTTAAGTATATATTTAATTAAATTAAAACATAAAACTAAAATAAAATGAGATCTAAAGCACTGGAATCAAAATAATATTTTAATGAATTATATATTTAAATAAACCGAATATATAAGTTGTCAAGCATCCTATAATTAAAATAAACATAACTCAATTGACATAGTGTCCGGATTATCAATTTTGATATTAGAGGAATAATTTTCGCTCCAAATATTATTAAAAAAAATATTAAATCGTATGTTTGCTTTAATTAAAACCTTAATCAAATAGGTTTCCTCAATATAAACATGTGGTGTTTTTGGGCTTCCCCCTTTTCAAAACAACCAACTTTATTTATGGTATTTACTTTAGTGAATTTCACTATATATATTGAATTTATATTTAATCTTCTCAATTAATTTAATTTGCAAATGCCTTTCTTAAGATAAATATACTTAGTAGCTAAGGAACTTTTTGTGCTATCATTGTCATAATTTCATATCAAATAACATTAATGCTTTGACTCTCTACATTTATTATTGCTTTTCTCTAAAAAGATCTAATAAAATAAAATAAAATCAAATCCCCATGACATTACGCAATACATAATATGGGCTAACTTACTTTTTGGATTTTAAAGTAATAATTTAACTCATTAATTTGTCCTAACAAAATATTGAACTCAATAAATTGATAAAGGTTTTTTTTTTTTTTTTTTTTTTAAGTGTTCAATGTTTGTGGAGTGGGATGAGACGTTAGACCTTGAGAAAGAGAGTATATGTCAATTACCATTGAACTATGTTCATTTTGAATTAATTTAATAAAAATTGTGATCATCTTTAGACTTGTGTTTGAATCATGGTTCTAAATAGAAGGGTTTAAAAAAGAGTTAACCAGATAAATAGCAAAATTTAAGGTTTCATTTGGAAAAATGATAAAATATTTTTTTAAATTGTGAAAATGAAAAAATCGAATTAAATAATAAAAATAATAATGTGAAATTGTCAAAACTACCCTCACTTAAAATAAAAGACCCAACATTCAGATATTGAAGCTAGAGAGTTTCTAAACCGTTCAACAAACAACAAATACACTATAACTAAAATAATTATCCCAGTAAATGATGTAGTCTGCCAAACATCAAATCTACACCTACCTGATATGATTGTTACCAAACCAAGGCGTGAATTCAAAATACAAAAAAAAAAAAAAAAAAAAAAAAAAACCCTAAAACACAAAGAATTATAATCCCACAATAAAAGAAATTAGGGATCTTCAACTTTTCTCAACCGACATCAAGACACATCAGAAGCATGAATAACAAAATCACTCTCTATTCAGGCGACCAACCATAAAACCTCTTTGCTCAGGTGACATACCACAAAATCTCTCTCCCTATCGTGAGAAGAATCTTTTCTATTGTAGCGACACTAACGAATAGACTAGAGATTCCCATCCATTGTCATAAGGTAAGTGATTGTAAATCGTGGACGAAACTTTCACCTTCTCGTGTATACTTTTCTCTAACCTTTGTTTGCCCGTTTAAGGGATATTGAAACTGATCCTGTTGTAGGGGACTCTGAAACTGATCCACATGTTTTTCACGACAATACCACATGATTTTTTATAGGTAGGGAAACTAGAACCTTCTTACAATCTTTCTTTTTATCCATGAACTGTAATATGTTCTATACATTGTTTCCAATATTAAAGGTAAGAAGCGTTGAATAGGAATCTCTGGATATAATATATAAAAATATCTATTTTTTCCATAAATAATTAAAATTATACCAAATTATTTTAAAATAATATTTTATTTCAAATTTTTAGGCAAACTGAATAAATTTTTGATATACAAATATATTCCCCTACTTTTTAGGATTACAAAACAAAAACGGAACATTAGTTATTTATCATCATTTAATAAATTTAAAAATAACCAACTAGTCTTTAAATGCATTCAAAGAACTAGAGTTATGAAAAAAGAGAAAACTGAAGGAAGAACAAGAGTCGGTGAAATATTGAGGGATACTAGAATAACTGGTGGGAAAAACAAGCAAATCAAGACCCAATAATTGCCAACAGTGAGAATGAGATAACTCACTATTCAAATACATTATGTTTCTAGAAGCTTGGAAATTAATTATTCCAGTATTGTGATCACACTGTTGGATGGAATGGTTTGTTCCTGCTAACTAACTATTCGAATACATTGTATTTCCAGAAGTACCAGACAATACAGTGTAAACAACTACACATGAATCATTTTGGGGGAAGTTAGATAAAATTGACATCAATCACAAAACACCCTTATCTTCAACAATCCAAATAAGATTTGAATTGTTGGAACCATCCCAATACAATGTCAAACGAGATACAGAGAGTGGAGAACGAAAAAGGCTTACCTTGAGTATAATCAACAAATTGTTGGAAGGACGAATTTTATGGAATATAAGCCTCAACAATACGATAATCATGATAGTATGAACTTGTCACACCCCCTTCTAGATTACCTTCTTAACCTAGAAGGAGATGTGAAGATACTAAACATCACCTCCCTTGGTGACATTTAACATCTGACCTTCCAACTCAACCTATATATGAACTCGAACAATTCAACAATGATCATACAGTATATTTAATTTTCATTCGCCATATTGATTTTTGACATTCATAAACACATTTCATAACTTTCTCCGTCTTTTATTTTACTAAAACTTGATTCAAACACATTACTCAATGGCAAATATATATGTGTACAAATCATCAACAAAATGTATTTACATCAGAACACATTTACAACCACACAACCAAACTACTACTCTATGTCCCATGTTCAATTTTGGTATCAGAACATAATTTTGGGAAACCTAAGGGTTAGGTGTTAGTGAATTAGCATGTCTTAGGCTTGCATTTAGTGGGATATAAATGATTTTTACTAAACATTGTTTCACACATATTGCAATCTAGGGATTATGACTCATCGTGACAGGATAAAGAAACAACCAATTGATGGAACTAGTAAAACTTCTGGTGGTGTGAGAAGTGGAACCGAAGAATCTGAATCTGAAACCAATCAACCCCACATTGAGATGAATTTCAGGAATAGATGATGACTAGATTGGCTTAGGAACTTGCTGCTAATGTGAAGGCCGTTTAGGATAACCCTGAGAAGAATTTTGGAATAGAACGTTTGAAGGCCCTGGAGCCATAACATTTTCAGGGACAGTTGATCCTGCGGATGCAGAGAAATAGACGGAAATGATAGAAAAGTGTTTTGGGGTAATGGGATGCCCAGATGACAGGAAGGTGGGACTTACCACTTTCTTACTACAAGGAAGGGCAGATGATGGTGGCGTATGACTCAGTTATGCCATGGAGGTAAAGTGATTAGTTGGGAGGAATTCAAAAGATTCTTCTGTGATAAGTTCTATCTAAGGTCATTCTGTGATATGAAACGAAATGAATTTTTGAAGTTAGTACAGGAAATGATGATGGTGGCAGAAGAAAAAATATACAGAACTGCCCAAATATATTGTTTTAGTAATTAAAGATGGGGGGGACAAATGCAAAAGATTTGAAAATGGTTTGAGGGAGGAGATTCGTACTCTAATTATCGCCAGTGCTGAATGGAATGACTTTGCCAATTATTTGAAATTGCCATGAGGATTGAGAATAGTCTATTTGAAAAGAAGATAGAGAAATAAGCTGCAAGGAATGTTCGTGTAACTACCTCTTCGAGCCAACTGCATGATAAATCTAGTAAGAGGTTTACTTCTGGAATTTCAAACAAAGGAAGCTTTAAACCCAGATATAATTGTTCTTCCAACTTTAAATCAGGCAGAGGAGGAGGATTCCAGTCTTTTAATAGTTTAAGGTGACCAATAGAATCCACAAAAGGTTACAAGTTAAATCATCTAATGGTGCTTCAGCAGGAGTTGAAAAGTGACCTTTATGTGCAAAGTATGGTAGGAGTCATTGGGGTTCGTGCTTTGGTAAGAGCAATGTACGTTTCAATTGTGGACAATCTGAACACTTCCACAAAGATTGCCCTCAATTACTGCAAGAGGGCAATAAAATCAAATGACCACTTTCTCATACAATGAATCAACCATTTGTGCTAATATCTCCCAAAGGCGAGGAGTCAAGTGAAGGAACCGTGAGGTCCACTACGAAAGCAGGATCATTCCCAATTTTCAATATTTCACAACCTTAAAAGTTACAGAACATAAGTTATGTATTTTAATAAAAGTTACAGCATGCTTTAAAGAGGGAATTAGGGAAGAGAAAACAACTTCTCCTTGAAGAATAAGATCTTCACGAAATCCTCAAACTGATCACGAACTCTCCTCGTACTAGAATTCCAAACATAAGAAAATCAAGTAGCCACCACCACAAGTGAACCTTCTGTATTCTTCTTAGGGGTAGGGTGAGAATTCAGGAGTTATTGGCTCTGAATGATTTTGGGAGAGAGAGTTATTGAGAGAAAGGAAAAAAGATTTTTGCATAAAAGAAATTTTTGTTGGAAGAACGTTCCTATAATCTTCTGTGAAGAAGATGAAGTAATCGTGAAAACCCAACAACCCACACCCCCACACACGTTTGATTGAGAGAAAAAAGGTGGAGGGAGTTACAACCCTTCCTAAATTAATTTAAAAAATTAATTAAAAACTAAAATAATTAAACTATATGTTATAACAAATATAAGATATAACCTATAGTTTTTATATTGTATCAAATACAATGTAACCTATAGTTTATATTTCTCTCAATAATGTATGGTATTTAATATCAATCCAATTCATATTAAATTTAATTATATGAATCTCATCCATACAATGAATATTTGAATCATATTTAAATATTTAATTCCTCTCAAAATAAACTTTATATTATAATATATCAAATACATTACATTAATTATATCATATATAATTAATTTAAATTAAATATATCACATATAATTAATTTCCTCAATTAATTTGAACAATTCAAAATTAATCCAAAATTAATTCTCAATAATCCCTATTTGAGCTACATAAGGGACTTGTGGTTTTATAGATTGAAGCTCCAATGGTACTCGGATAATTGATTAAACTTCTTTAATTAAATTATCTAACATTCATTAACTGCCGGCCACTCCACTAAAGACTAACATCTGCACTCTTCGCACTACAGATATATTTATGTGTCCAATTGGATATAACCAGTCAACAGTGCGATGACCCTTCACAAATTGCTTGTAAGTACAACTTGGTCAAAATTACCATTTTGCCTCTTTAGTTACATCTAACTTCTTAAGTACCACTGATCCCTTTAATGAACAATAAATCATAGTCCAACTACGACCAAACCCTTCTCAGACCAAGAGAGGGTGTGGCGCCACATTGTTCAAGCACCTGGAATCAACCTTTAAGGGAGCAATTTATCTACTTACCCGAACATTAGGGAAAAAGTGAATTTCGTTCTTGTGTAGTTGTATTCCCAACTCCCCAATCAGACGAATCCCCAAAATGATAGGCTTATTAAGTCCGCGATCTGGCCACTCTCACCCATACAAATCAAAGGATTGTCTTCATGGACAGGAGTTCACAACTTACTCAAGATTCAGGTCATGTCACCTATGGTCATCCTAGTGAAATGGAAGTCTCTATTATTGACGATGTTATATAATGAGACTATTCATTTTGTGGTCTGGTCTTATACAAACCCTTTGTATAGAACACTCGCATTCACATGTCTCTACATGAGTGATCAAGATCAGATCATTTGTAGCACTTTACAACAATTGTATCATCTACAAAGCGGGTCGTATTCGTAGTGTCATCATGATGAGGTACTCTGCCCAAGTGGTGCTAAGCAGAAGGCACCAGTGGGTTGTCACCGTGCTTAGGGGAAGATTTTTGTGATGACCCAATAGAAAGTTGACGAAACACCTGATGTTGTGATTGATACGTTATTTCTTTTTGATAAACCTGCTCATGTATTGATTGATCTTGGTGCTACACATTCTTTTGTGTCTCGTGTGTTTGCTATGAGTGTTGACAAAAAGCTAGAATGTTTGCCAGAAGAGCTAGTAATTAGTACACCCTTGGGTGAAACATTTGTGTCCAAAAATGTATATAGAGATTGTACACTACGTGTTGATGGAAGTGATTTATCTAATAATTTAATACCCCTAGATATCCAAGAGTTTGATGTAATTCTAGAGATGGATTTCTTGTCAGATTATCTAATAATTTAATACCTCTAGATATCCAGGAGCTTGATGTGATTCTGGGATGGATTTCTTGTCAGAGTATCATGCCTCTTTAGATTGACATTGAAAGGAGGTAGTGTTTAAATAACCTAGAAAAGTTGAAGTGAATTTTAGAGGTGACAGGTGAATCCTGCCAACATATGTAATCTTTGTGCTGAAAGCAAGTAAGATGCTAAGGAATGGTTGCACTGCTTATCTAGCTCATTTGATAGATAAACAGGTCGATAAGAAGTTAAAATTAGAAGAAAATTAATCCAAAAATAACTTCCAAAACCCTCTCCCCCCCCCCCCCCCCCCCCCAACACATACACACTCACACTTTTAGTTCTCTTTTCTTCACTTATAAATTTTTGTTTTTGTTTTTCCTTCTTTTCCTAATACTTAGAAAATTATCCACTCATAATCAATTTCTCCAACACTCAAATGAATTACGAAGTTACTAAATAAATAAAAAAGGAACTTGCACTTGTATAATAAACTCCAACTACCAACTTCAATACTTAGGAATCAAACATACTTAGGTCATGTAATCTAAATGATTTATTTAGGTAAATTCTAAACTTATTTAAGTTAATCCTAAGCTTAAATAAGAGGAAAGAAACAAGGGCTTACAAATTAGTACCCTATTTTGAAAATTTCATCCTCGAAATTCAGTTGGAAGTCATCAGGAGAATAACTGAGAGTATTTGACTCTCATTTGTTGTTCGCTTTCCCAGATTGCTTCTTCCATTGCATGGTTTCTCCATAACATCTTAACTAGTGGAACTGTCTTGTTTTCCAACACTTGTTCCTTTCTTTCTAAGATCTATGTAGGTTCTTCCTTATAGGATAAATTTTTCTTAAGTTGTATAGGTTGGTTTTTAGGACATGTGATGGATCCGGAGCATGTAGGGTTATATCAGCAACAACGAAAGCACAAGAATCATCTAAGCACTCAAATTCACTAATTTTGGCAAAATATAAAGCACGCTCTTGCTGTAAACAAGTAAGTTTCAAGACATACCTCTTGTAAAACTTCTTCAAAGCTCCTTCTCCAACTACTATCTTCTCCAAATCTTGTTGCAGACCACCTCAAAATTTTTCCCACTATTCTCTTGGTGCTCTAAATTGAGTTGTGGGACTCAAAACAAGCTCGAATCAAGGGATGGGGGAGAAATGCTCACTGCGGAAATCTAGTTGAAGAATTCTTTCTTCAAACCAAATTTTCTCTCAAATTCTCTATAGATTGCGTCCCCGATTTTCACTTCAATCTCTTCATTATATTGTAGATCAACATGCAAAGGAGAGGCTTGCATGAGTTACAGCTCATGCTTGGAGAAGACAAGACAAAGAAGATGCATTTTGAGTGAGCAACTAAGGAAATGGATAATGGAAAATCTTGTTTTTTTTCATTTTTGTGTGTTTTTTCTTTTCCTTTTTAATTTTATCTCAAAAATAAAAATTTGATTTTATAAAATCTATTTTGATTTTAAAAAAGAAAAAATTAATTAATTTCATAAATTAATTATTAAATAAAACTTAATTAATTTAATATCAAATATTAAATTAATTTTAACACATATCCATCTTTATATATTTAAATCATATTTAAATATATAAATTCTCCTATTTCGTTTAATACTCAAAATAAACATGTAATTATATCTCATATAATTAATAATTCCCTTAATTCTAATTTGAACAATTTAAATTAACTTATCACGCTATTCTAGAGCTAGTCCGTTATGAGCTAGTAGGGGGATCTCGCGGACCTACAGATCATGGGCTCCAACGATATGAGATTAATTAGCTAAACTCATTAAACCAAAATTAATCTCCATTCGTTAACTAATGGGTCACTCCAATAAAGCCCATAGTTGCGCTCCCCTCATTGTAGATATATTATGTCCACATGATTTAACCATAATCAGCAAGTCGACCCTTCATAGGTTGTTCGTAATAACGACTGGGTCTAATATCTGTTTTACCCCTGAGATTACGTTTTATTCCTCAAATCCCTACTGATCCTCTAATGAACAACTAGTTTGTGATCCAATCACTAAACCAAACTCTCTCAGCCCAGTGAGAGGGTGAGACCTTTTGTTCAAGACCTGGATTCAGTATTTAGGAGAACAACCTTTCTTTAGGCGTGAACTCTGTTTTATACCATATGTCTCCAGCTATCTATCCGGTCTTACCCCTGAAATGGGAGTCTTATTGAGCCGACGCTATTGAGCTAACCCTTACATCTGTCTCTTATACACATCTAGATGTGTATAAGAGACAGGTGCTATTGAGCTAACCCTTACCTATCCAAATCTAAGGGCAATACCGAATAAACAGGAGTTCATAGTTAACTCACGATTAAGATCGAGTTACCTAGGTCATCTAGGTGAAATAGTCAGTCTTATACAGTAAACATCATTATAAAGTAAGAGTGACTTATTTCTTGGTCCTGATCTTATGCAAACTCATTGCATAGGACGCCCTCACTCCTCATGTCATAACATGTACGAATGAGGATCACATCGTATGTAGCACTTTATAGCTCTTTGTAACAACTACAGAGTAGGCCGCATCCAATGGTGTTACCAGAATAAGGTACCCAATCTTATTCATGTACCATAGATCATTTTGACTATTTACCCAAACCTGATCCACTCTTATGTCTCCACATAAAGTTCAAGTACTCATACAATAGTCATGGTTCTTAGTTTATTGGATTTAAACTTTCATGCAATTTATGAAATCAATAACAAGTATATTGATTATAGAAGATGTTTATTATTTTACAAATTGTGAGTTTTTTAGGAAATAAAACCCAACAATACTCCCACTTGGACTAAAACTCCAGTGGATCAATATATACAAATAGATACAATGTTGAGTTTACATGGAGAGAATAAAATGTACAAATACAATAAACTAGGGCATTACAATATCCACAAATTATCCCACTTACCCTAGTGATACAAAACTCATAGACCTAGTCCTACTAGGTGACCCTCGAACACTTTAGCCGAGAGGGCCTTCGTAAATGGATCAACTAAGTTGTCTTGGAAAGCAATTTGAGTGACGATAACGTCTCCTCTGTGTACAATCTCCTTGATGAGATGGTACTTCTGTTCGATATGCTTTCCCCTTTTATGGCTTCGTGATTCCTTTGAATTTGCAACTGTTTCACTGTTGTCACAATAGAGAGTGACAGGCAGGTGCATATTAGGAACTACTTCCAAATCTATCAAGAACTTTTTGAGCCATACTGCTTTTTTTGCTGCTTCGCTTGCAGCTACATACTCAACTTCCATTGTGGAGTCCGCAATACAACTCTGCTTGATGCTTCTCCACACAACCGTTCCTCTGTTTAGAGTGAATATTGACCCCGAAGTTGATTTCCTCGAATCAATATCGATCTAAAAGTCAGAACCAGTGTATCCAGTAAGGATCAGAGCCTTAGAACCATACACGAGCATATAATCTCTCGTTCTCCGAAGATACTTGAAAATGTTTTTAACAGCAGTTCAATGGTCATGACCAGGATTGGACTGAAATCTGCTGAAAATTCCTACAGCATAGCATATATCGGGGCGAGTACACAACATTGCATACATCAAACTCCCAACTGCATATGCATATGGAATTCAATTCATCTCCTCAACTTCTTAAGGTGTCTTAAAACTCTGTTCCTTAGACAAGTGAATTCCATGCCTGAAAGGTAAAGATCTTTTCTTGGAATTTTGCATTTTATACCTAGACAACATTTTGTCTATTTAAGATGCTTGAGATAATGCTAATGTTCTGTTCTTGTGATTACGAACTATTTGGATTCCAAGAACATACTGTGCTTCTCCCAAATCTTTCATTTGGAATTGTGAAGCCAACCATCTTTTAACGTCAGCTAGATATTCTACCTCATTCCCAATGAGTAGAATATCATCAACATACAACACTAGAAAAGTGACAGTTTTGTTGACGATTTTCTTGTATATACAGGGTTCGTCAACATTTTGTTCAAAGCCATAAGATTTGATCGCACGTCAAATATCATATTCCAGGATCTAGAAGCTTGTTTTAATCCATAAATGGATCGATTAAGCTTGCAAACCTTTTGCCCTTGACCCTGCTGTATAAACCCTTCTGGTTGAGACATATAGATACTCTCTTCAAGATAGCCATTCAGAAAAGTTGTCTTGAGATCCATTTTCTATATTTCATAATCATAAAATATGGCTATGGACAAGAGTATTCTAATAGACTTTATCATGGCAACTGGAGAGAGAGTTTCTTCAAAATCTAACCTCTCTCTTTGGGTAAACCCTTTTGTCACAAGTCTAGCTTTGTAGGTCTGCACCTTACCAGCTTGGTCTTGTTTTCTCTGGTAGATCCATTTGCAACCGATGAACCCTTCTGGTTGATCTACAAGATCTTAGACTGAATTGAAATACATAGATTCCATTTCAAGGTCCATGACTTTGATCCATTGGTATTTGTCCACATCGTTCATTGCTTGATTAAAAGACAATGGATCCTCTAAACCATCATCTAGTATGATGAATTGAGTTTCAGTTAAACCCATGTACCGGTCAGGCTGTTGCACAACCTTCCCACTACGACGAGGCATTCTCAACTCTTGAGAAGGATGTGAAGGACCTGCTCTATCAACAACTCTTGTTGAAGGACCTGCTCAATCAACAACTATTGTTGATGCATTTGTTGTTTCTCTGGACATTTCTTTTATTACTAGCTTATTGCAAGGTTGATGGTTCTTTATATAATCTTTCTCTAAGAAGGTTGCATTTGTCGATACAAATGCTTTATCTTCTTGAGGATCATAAAAGAGACCACTTTTTGTTTCTTTTGAGTAGCCTACAAATAGACATACTTTTGAACGGTGTTCCAACTTTTTAGGATTTTGCACCAATACATGTGCTGGACAACCCCAAATTCTAAAGTGAAATAAATTTCCTTTACATCCTCTCCAGAACTCGTAAGGTGTTTCATAAACACTTTTCGAGGAAATCATGTTCAAAATATACACCGCAGTCTCAATTGTGTGTCCCCAAAAAGAATTTGGTAACTGAGCCATCATGGAACAAACCATGTCCAACAAGTTTATGTTTCTCCTTTCTGCCACACCGTTCTACTGAGATGTGCCAGGGGCTGTGAGTTGAGACTAAACTCCATGTTCTATTAAATAGTTCTGGAATTCTATGTCCATATATTCACCACCTCGATCCGATCGAAGTGTTTTAATCTTTTTACCTAATTGGTTTCCAACCTCAGCCTTATATTTTTTGAACTTTTCAAAAGTTTCAAACTTTTGGGCCATTAGGTAAACATGCCCATACCTGAAATAATCATCTATAAAATTGATGAAATATTCATACCCTCCTCTTGCTCTAACATTTAGATACCCACAAAAGTATGAGTGAATAAGCTCTAGGGGTTCTTTGGCTCTAAGACCTTTTCTAGAAAAAGATCTTTTTGTCATTTTACCCTCGAGACAGAACTCACAAGGTGGTAATGAACTGTCTTCCAACTTGTTTAAAAGACCGTTCTTAATCAATCTCTCAATCCTGTTGAGATTTATGTGACTCAGTCTTAAGTGCCAAAGATAGACATTTGGAGAAATCTTCCTCTTCTTATGAGTCCCAGCAGTTTTAAACATCTCTACGTTCAAAATAACTTTGACCTTAGTTGGTTTTAACATGTACAAGTTATTTTCTAATTTTACTGAGAAAATCTGTTTATTTCCCATTTTGATGAACACTTCATCATTTTCAAAATAAACTATATGATTTTGTTCTAGCAAACAAGAGACAGATATTAGATTCCTTTTCATAGAGGGAATATAATATACATTTTTTAAATAAATGTAGTTATCTCCTATAAATAACTTCATATCTCTCACTGCTTTGGCTGAAACAATCTCCTCGGTCCCTACCTTAAAGATTGTTTCACCTTTTATCAACTGCCTCCATGAATTGTTTTCCTATGAGATAGTATATACATGATTAGCGACACCTGAATCAATTATCCAGATTTTATCGTTTTTCACTAAACATGCTTCGATAACATGTAAATCATATTTATTTTGTTGTTCGAATTTAGCAGTCTTATGTACATATTTCATAATTTTAGATGAGTTGGGAGATAAAGAACAATCCTCTGTTAAAACTCTTTTGTTGTAATTAACTGCTAGTAATTTGTTTGTTGATTTGATTTTACTGTTATGTACATTGGAAGTGAGTATTCTAGAATTCGACATGCTGATAAAATTCAAACAAATTATAATTAGCAAATTGTAACTAAATCCAAAATCAAGTTTTAGCAAAAAGTAATAATGTACCCATAACCATTATTTATTTGCAACGATATTTTGGTGAGTCAGAATATGTGCTACCGAGGGGCAGTCATATACTCCTTCGATAAAACAAACAATTTTGATTAAACACTATCTCTGGAATAATTCTTATCCCTATAGTCGTTTAGTTATCGTTTTCGGTCAATATCTTTACTAACAACTTAGTAATTCTTGTAAGTATGACCCGCCATTTTTAGATCCTATAGAACGGTATGAATTTGCCTCCAAGATAGAAGACAACATCCAAGACGGAACTATAAGAACCTATTCATTTTACTGAAGCTTGTGTTGTTTCGAATCCTATGTTACAACCTTCCAAGGGGATAGCCGTCGCTAAACGACTAGCAAAGGGCGGCCTAAAGCAAACAAGCAGACGCAACATAGGAATCTCACGGTTCAGACTAATGGAGGAGGTCGTAGGATATATTGACACATATCATTCACCCACTTACTATGAACTACTTCCTCCGTTTACGTTGATATTGACTCATACAAAACACTTTTCACATGGAGGTCACTCCAGGGTGACATGAAACGTTGTATGAATCTCACGGTGTATACTATGTGGAGACGTGGCAATTGAAATCTATATATCGTATAAAAGACTTATATTCGAACAACTTCCTCTTATTCATCAAAATCTAGACTTAAGCTAAAAAAATACTTTCCGAATGGAGGTCACTCCCAAGGTGATACGAAGTACCGCTTAAATCTGGATTGTGAACTTTTAGAGACGTGAGAGCTAAAAATAACGTATCATATATGTTATTAATCTCCCACTGAAGTTTTCTAATAATTCTATCATATAGAAGTTATTAAACTGCCACTAAAGTGTTCTATTTGGGTAGATTTATACTTAGGTTCTTTTCGGCTAATAAAACAACCCTAAGTCTATGTAGTTTATCCAAGTATAACTTTTATAATTGGATTTAACCTATGATGTCTAGGTGATAAACCATTTTATTACCTCACATCACTCAAGTATGCTCATAAAACCGATTACCAACGCTTAATAATTCGGCCATAATCCCCAAGTAGGAGGTGTTCCGTAAATCGTCAACTTAAGTACCCTCAGCCTTAGACAGGATTATATACCGGTTGAGTTTGTAACCTAGGTTTTATAAGTACAATTAAAACAGGTGGTCAACCTACGTGAGCATACAGCTATTGTTTATTGAATTTAAATGTCTAACCCAATTTTATAACAACTTATAAAACTTTAGACATGCTAAACATCCATAACATACTTAAGGCATTCAACATTTAAAATAACATTTATATTAAATACAAGAAACCCTAACATGCATACTATATATTATAACAATTATAACATACTTTTAATGCATGTAACATGCTTCCTATGATGAGATTTTAAATCTAAATGACATACTATATGCAAATACAAGATTTATTTAATTATAACATACATCAAATGCATAAATAATTAAACACAGATTGATATAGTTTTAGTTTTGGCAAAAACAAACAAACAGAAGCCAACTATTACAATCAACTTCAAAACCGTCTTTGAATGGCTCGAACCACTCCAAACCGAACCCAAACATCTTGAATTGGACGGAATAAATCGGAACTGGACCAGCCAAAAACACTTTGAGGCTGAACCAGATTGGACCTTGAGAAAATCGGTCCAACCTCAAAGTCTTGCAAAGGCC
Organism: Benincasa hispida; assembly: GCF_009727055.1. Lineage (NCBI taxonomy): Eukaryota > Viridiplantae > Streptophyta > Magnoliopsida > Cucurbitales > Cucurbitaceae > Benincasa > Benincasa hispida. The sequence goes on from NC_052351.1 coordinate 48,854,885, forward strand.
AATCGTGTAGCGCTGAAGGTTATCATCTAGCTTCATCGCCTTAAGTTGTGAAGAACTATACGATCGCTTAGTGTTTGCCTCAACTAAACAATCATTTAGCTCCATCGCATAGAACTACACGATCGCTTGGTGTCTGTCGAAGCTGAACGATCGCTTAGTTATCGCTTAGTTCTATCGTATAGAACTAAACGATCACTTAACACCATCGTCTAGCGCTTCATGTCATCGTTTAGTATCTGTTGTAGCTAAACAATCGTTTAGCTCCATCGTATAGAAGATCATCGCGTCGCTTAGCATTTCGTCTACACGATCGCTTAGCTCTTCATCTAAACGATCACTCAATGCTATCGCATAGCACTTCATCGCATCGCTAAGTGCACATCACAGCTAAACGATCGTGTAATACCATCGTATAGTAAATTCAATGTATAGTTTAGTTCCCACGCTAAAACTAAACGATCGCTTAGTGCTATCGTATAGCAAATTTAGCGCAGCGTTTAGCTTCCACAGGTACACGATCCTCTAGTGTTCAACATCACAATGACCAATGCCCATTGCTATACGATCATCTAGCTTTTCTTCACATCATGTAGCGTCTGGAACTAGATGATCGCTTAGCAACTGGAACCTCAACAACGATTTTGAACAGAAGCTGAAAACTGGAACAACAGCTCGACCTCCTTCACTTGTTTCTTTAATTACATCTTAATGTTAACTCTAAAGACTCGACATAAATTACAAACTCTTGCTGACACATAAAAGCTCATCAAACAAGAGCCAATTACAAATTTAAATGAGAAATTAAAGAGAATTAAAATGCCAAAACTCAGAAAATCATATCAGTGCATCAATTTCATATTTCTCATATAAAACACCCGCCAAACCAAAATTAAACCAAATTGAATGCTTATATGATGCTCTGATACCAATTGTAGGATTGTATCAGCAACAACGGAAGCAAAAGGATCATCTAAGCATTCAAATTCACTAATTTTGACAAAATATAAAGCATGCTCTTGCTGTAAACAAGTAAGTTTCAAGACCTAGCTCTTGTAGAACTTCTTCAAAACTCCTTCTCCAGCTGCTATCTTCTCCAAATCTTGTTGCAGACCACCTCAAGATCTTCTCCACTATTCTCTTGGTGCTCTAAATTGAGTTGTGGGACTCAAAAAAAGCTTGAATCAAGAGACGAAGGAGAAATGCTCACTATTAAAATCTAGTTGAAGAACTCTTTCTTCAAATCGAATTTTCTCTCAAATTCTCTATAGATTACATCCCCCATTTTCACTCCATTCTCTTCATTATATTGCAGATCAACATGCAAAGGAGAGGCTTGCATGAGTTGCAGCTCATGCTTGGAGTAGACAAGGCAAAAAAGATGCATTTTGAGTGTGTAACTAAGGAGATGGATAATGGAAAATCTTGTTTTCCATTTTGTGTGTTTTGTCTTTTCCTTTTCAATTTTATCTAAAAAATCAAATTTTGATTTTATAAAATCTATTTTGATTTTAAAAAAGAAAAAATTAATTAATTTCATAAATTAATTATTAAATAAAACTTAATTAATTTAATATCA
>NC_052351.1:48856470-48902193 GCF_009727055.1 Benincasa hispida
ATTTTAACACATATCCATCTTTATATATTTAAATCATATTTAAATATATGAATTCTCCAATTCCGTTTAATACTCAAATTAAACATGTAATTATATCTCATATAATTACTAATTCCCTTAATTCTAATTTGAACAATTCAAATTAACTTATCACGCTATTCTAGAGCTAGTCCATATGAGCTAGTAGGGGGATCTCACGGACCTACAAATCATGGGCTCCAACGATCTGAGATTAATTAGCTAAATTCATTAGACCAAATTAATCTCCATTCGTTAACTAATGAGCCACTCCACTAAAGCCCATAGTTGCACTCCCCTCATTGTAGATATATTATGTCCATATGATTTAACCATAATCAGCAAGAAGACTCTTCACAGGTTAACGATTGGGTCAAATATCTGTTTTACCCCCGAGATTACGTCTTATTCCTCAAGTCCCTACTGATCCTCTAATGAAAAACTGGTTTGTGATCCAATCACTAAACCAAACTCTCTTAGCCCAGTGAGAGGGTGGGGCCCCTTGTTCAAGACCTGGATTCAGTACTTGAGAGAACAACCTTTCTTCTATCCCTAAATTGGGTAGGCGTGAACTCCGTCTTGCATCATATGTCTCCAGCTATCTATCCAGTATTATCCCTAAAATGGGAGTTTTATTGAGCTGGCACTATTGATCTAACCCTCACCTATGCAAATCTAAGGACAATCCCGAATAAACAGGAGTTCATAGTTAACTCAGGATTAAGATCGAGTTACCTAGATCATCTAGGTGAAATAGTCAGTCTTATACAGTAAACAACATTATAAAGTAAGAGTGACTTATTTCTTGGTCTTGATCTTATGCAAACTCATTATATAGGACGCCCCCACTCCTCATGTCATAACATGTACGAATTAGGATCACATCGTATGTAGCACTTTACAACTCTTTGTAACAACTATAGAGTAAGCCGCATCCAATGGTGTTACCAGAATAAGGTGCCCAACCTTATTCATGTACCATAGATCATTTTGACTATTTACTCAAATCTGATCCACTCTTATTTCTCCATATAAGGTTCAAGTACTCATACAATAGTCATGGGTCTTAATTTATTGGATTTATACTTTCGTGCAATTTATGAAATCAGTAACAAGTATATTGATTATAGAAGATGTTTATTATTTTACAAACTACGAGTTTTTGGACATAAAATCCAACAGAGCATATTTACATAATATCAACACATAGAACACATCGCGTATCCTATAAGCTCTACGGGCAAAGCTAAGTGGTAGGGGAATGGTCCTATGTGTTCTAGGATTTCATATGGTCCTATATATCTCAGACTCAGTTTTCCTTTTCTACCAAACATTGTTATGGTGTATGTCCTAAAGCCTCGTAGTTTTATGTTAGTTGAGTAAATGATTGATTAATTTTATATTACTTGTGCAACAATCCATTAACCTAAGATCCAAGATTATTTGATTTAACTAAACTTGTATGTAGAGACATACAAGTGGATCGTGTTTAAGTAATAACCTAATTGGTCTTTAGTATATGGATAAGGTTGGGTGCCTTATCTTGGTAACACTATTGATACAACCCGTTTTGTAGTTGTTGCAATTGTTGTAAAATATTATCAATGATCTGATCCTGATCATTCTTGTAGGGACATGTGAGCGGGGGTATCTTATATAAAAGAGTTTGTATAAAGATTGGACCACGAAATGTTAAGTCTCTCTTTATAACGCCGTTGCTAAAAGATACTTACATTTCACCAGGATGACCATTGGTGACTTAACCTTAATCTTGAGTGAGTTGTGAACTCCTACCTATGAGGGCGATCCTTTAATTTGTATGGGTAAAAGTGGCCAAATTCACCGACTCAATAAACCTACCATTTTGGGGATTCATCTGATTGGGAAGCTGGGAACATAGCTACATAAGAAGGAATTCACTCATTCCCTATAATTAGGGTAAGAATATAAATTGTTCCCTTAAGGGATGATTCTGGAGCTTGAACAATGAGGTGTCTCACCCTCTCCGGCCCGAGAGGGGTTCGGTCATAGTTGGACTATGACTTATTATTCATTAAAGGGATTAGTGGTACTTAAGAAGTTAGATGTTACTGTAGGGGTAAAATGGTAATTTGACCCAACTGTACTTACAAGCAATTTGTGAAGGGTCAAAGCGTTGTTGATTGGATATATCCAATGGAAACCATAAATATATCAATTGTGTGAAGAGTTCAGTTTTTGGTTTTTATTGGTGTGACTCGCAGTTAATGAATGTTGATTAATTTAATTAAAAGAGTTCAATCGATTGATCTCGTATCATTGGAGCTTCAATCTATAGGTCTATAAGGCCCTCTCGTTAACAAAATGAGGACTGATGGAAATCAAATTAATTTTGGTGTGATTTAAATTGTTCAAATTAATTAAAGGGAATTAATTGTATAAGATACAATTAAATGATGTATATTAATACATTATATAATATAAGGTATGTTGATACATTTTATGAAAGAAATATTTGAATATGATTCAAATATTAATTATATGAATATGATTCATATAAAATCTATATGTTGATACATTATATAATTTTATGAGAGAAATAAATGTTTGAATATGATTCAAATATTAACTATATGAATATGATTCATATTAAATTTATATATTTGAGAGGTATTATAATTTGAATATGAATCAATTATTGTTTATATGAATGTGATTCATATAAAAACTACGAGGGCATTTGGGGCACTGAGTGGGTTATAATAGTCAGTGTTTATTATAGTCTGTGGATTATAATGGTTTGTGTTTAGGGTGCAGATTATTTTAATCTATATTATAATAGTTTGTATTTGGAGTGCAGGTTATAATAGTCTGTCGTATAGTAGTCTATCTTTAGTGTGTAGGTTATTATAGTCTATGGTATAATAGTCTGTATTTGTTGTGTAGGTTATTATAGTATGGGTTACAATAATCTATGTTTAAGGTGCAGATTATTATAATAGCCAGTTAAAACAATATATAAATTAAATGCATGTTATCTTAGTATATATCACAATTGATTCTATTTTTTCGTATAAAAAAAGGAAGAAATTTAAATGAAATATCATGTTTTCACGAACCTAAATAAAATTGTTTGTTCCACTAATTTGTATAAAATGTGTTGGATGTTGAATTGTCCTCGTTCCAGCAATTCTAACCTTGTTTGACGGATCAAACTTTGTGAGCATGAAACAAATACAATTTTCTCTTCAAAGGATATTAATCATTGTCCAACACATTAATGTATGTAGAGATAGAGAAATTTCACAAACAACAAAAAAAGAAAACCAAATCACATTCATGTCCATGAAATAGTACAGAGTGAAACATAAAAAATATTATAAAGCACAAACCATAATTTAGATATGTCCAAATTAAACATGGAAAAGTAGGTGATAAAGATAGTTGGTTAAACATTGTCTAGAAGAAGAAGCTCGCAATGCTCCAATTTCATATCCGCTAGAACAGAAAAAAAAAACTCTCCGTATTATGCATATTGCGGAATATGATATTCATAAGCTTCACCTTCTATTGGGTTTGCAGTTCTGAAATATCAATAAGTTCATTCACAACCTTAGCACGTAGCTCAACCTCTGTTGTACGCTACTCTTTCGGCCATTCAGCAATGGACTTCAGTTTGTCATTTGCAAAGTCCATTGTATTCTTAAAAACTTTAACCAACTTAGACTGATATCCATAACACTTTCTCTTACTACCCCTTGATGAATTGCCTCTTTCAGAACCAAGTGCAGTCGGAATTCCATCAAACTCATCCTGTGACAGGTCATGTTCTTGTGAATCGCCATTAGGACCACCTTCATGCATACGCTCTGGCACATTTGAGGCCATGTCACCAGGTGTCTTTACCCCTTCTCCAGTTGCTCAGTTCTTGCCGAAGACATAGGCTAAGTCATCAAAAATAGGAATGACTTGTTCAGGAGCTTTTTTGCTGCAGAATGGCTCTACATGGAGAGTATGGTTGGTCAACATAATGGGTGACAATGAATGGGAAAAAAAATGTCTATGAAATTTTACCTTCACCCAACCATTGAATGTCTCTTTCTCCGCAGTGATGCATTAGAATTCTTCATTCCAACCGAACCCGTTGCATATCGTTCCTCGCATTTTTGTTATAGTTTTGTATGTTATTTTCTTGCTCCTTACCCTACAATATATGGTGGGTGTCTATTGTATTCTACAACCAGGTACCTTATCAGCCATCATCACTGTAACTGTGCCAAGTACCCAGGGCGAAAGTTTTCGTTGTCTGATCTCCATCCACTAGATTCAACCAAAGTCACCAAACATTCTACCAGGTTCAACTCTTCCTCCCTTGTCCAAATGTGATTCATATTAATAGCTTAGGTTATTTGAGAGAATAATAAACTATGGTTTATGTTGTATGTGATATAACATTAACTATAAGTTATATATGTTTTATGTGATATAACATATTGTTTGTATATATATTAAATGGTTAATATATATATTGACCACCTTTCAACGGAATTGTTAAGTAAGTTAATGATTTTTTGACCAAATCAATGATAGCTAGTCGTTATAGGAGCAAGAGTTGTTCTGGTATTAATGACTGTTGAGAATGTCTCAATTCAGAGGAGGGATAAATTGACCACCTTTCAACGGAATTTGTCCTAAACCTTTGAAACGTCATCACGAAACTAGATGTCACATGGGGTTCATGTTAGTTTTGCTGAATCGTATTGGATGTTGTATGTTTTTTCAATGGGTATTTGCTTAAAACCTAACGTAGGTCAATGTGTTTTTATTTTCAGCAACATGTTTGTAATTCCATTTAATGCCTCTAATTTGACTGATTACATACAGTGGAAAGAGTTTTGTAAAACGTAATTCGTGGTAAACGACCTCGAATTTTTCATGGTTGAAGAATGTCCTCAAGTCCCGACCCTTGATGCATCGTGAAGTGTTCACAATGCACATAAGGTGTGGATGAAGGTTAATTCATTGGCTCGACTTCACATATTGGCTAGCATACATGATGTTTTGGCCAAAAGGGATGGGAACATGGTCATTGCACGTGAAATCATAGACTCATTGCAAAAATTGTTTGAACGCCAATTTTTACTTTTTTAGCATAAAGGGATGGATGACAATACCAGTAGTGTTAGTTTCCAAGTTAAACTCCAGGAAGGAAAAGAAATTGTTGCTGACTCTGTTGAAGTTCATAAAAGAGAAGTGTTCTTTGAAATGGAACTGGGAGCTTATAAAAAGTTATGATACGGATCCCACTACTCTCCAAAAAAGGAGGATGGCCAAAGACAGTAAATGTGATTTATTGGTCTTCGAGACGTGTTTGGTAGAGAATGATGATTCTACCTGGATTCTTGATTTGGGTGCTACTAATCACGTCAGTTTCTCTTACCAAGGATTCAGTTCTTGGCAAACGTTGCCATAGGGAGAGATGACTCTTTGAGTCAGTACTGGTGAGGTTGTTTCAATTGTTTCTGTAGGCAGACTGAAGTTATTTTTAGACAAGAAACATTGTCTGTTATTAGATAATGTTTTCGTATTAAGAGGAACTTAATCTCGGCTTCTTGTCTCATTGAACAAGGATATACCGTCTTCTTTTATGAGAATAAAGTGTTTATTTTCAAGAATGGAACAGAGATTGGTTTTGGTTCCATGGAAAGTAACTTATATGTACTAAGGTCGTTAGTCATAAAAGCCTTGTTTAATACTGAAATGTTTAGTACAGCGACAACAGCGAAAAGACCAACCTCAATAGGATTGAGCAGTTGGTGAAATGTGGACTTCTAAAGAGTTTAGAAGAAAACTCTTTGCTGGTATGTGAATCATGCCTCGAAGACAAGATGACCAAACGACGAAGCCGAAGAAGTTAAAACCGCATTCGAAAGTTTGCCTTTTTATAGGCTACCCTAGGGAAACGAGGGGTGGATACTTCTATGATCCCAGTGAGAACAAAGTGTTTGTTTCTACAAATGCAATCTTCTTGGAAGAAGACCATATACGGGATCATAAACCACGAAGTAAGCTTATTTTACGTGAGATTTCTAGTGAGACTGAGACTACTAAGGGTTTGACAAGAGTTGAACAGGCCGATAAATCAACAAGAGTTGTTGAGGTTGGTACTTCTACTCAACCAGCTCAAGAGTTGAGATTACGTTGACATAGTGGGAGGGTTATGAACCCACTGGATTGCTACATGGGTTTAATTGAAGCCCAGAATGTCATTTTTAATGATGGGGTTGAGGATCCATTGTCTTTTAAGAAAGCAATGGAGGATGTTGACAAGGATGAGTAGATTAAGGCCATTAACTAGGACATGGAGTTTGTGTACTTCAATCAAGTCTGAGAGCTTGTGGATCTGCCTGATGGGGTAAGACCTATAGGGTGTAAGTGGATCTATAAGTGAAAGCGAGGTGTATATGGAAAGGTACAAACCTTTAAAGCTAGACTCGTGGTAAAGGGTTATACCCAGGTTGAGGGAGTGGACTATGAGGAAACTTTCTCACCTGTTGTCAAGCTCAAGTCTATCAGGATACTCCTGTCCATAGCCACATTTTATGATTATGAGATATGGAAAATGGATGTCAAGACTTCCTTTCTTAATGGTAATCCCGAGGAGACCATCTACATGGCTCAACCAGAGAGGATCGTAGTTCCAGATCAAGAGCAAAAATTTGCAAGCTTAATAGGTCCATTTATGGGCTGAAACAAGCTATAAATTATGGAACATTAGATTTGACAGTGCAGTCAAATCGTTTGGCTTTGATCAGAACGTTGATGAGCCTTGTGTTTATCATCAACAACTCAGTAGCTTTCTTGGTACTGTATGTGGATGATATCCTACTCATTGGGAATGATATAGGTTTTTTTACTGACATTAAAAAGTGGCTAGCTACCTAGTTCCAAATGAAAGATTTGAGTGAGGCATAATATGTTCTAGGGATCCAGATCATTCAGGATCATAAGAACAAGAAGTTAGCTTTGTCTCAGGTATCGTACAAATGTTGATCAGGTACAAGATGCAGGATTCCAAGAGGGGTTTATTACCCTTCAGGCATGGAATCATTTTGTCTAAGGATCAATGTCCTAAGACACCTCAAGAGGTTAGGAAGATGAGACACATTCCCTATGCTTCAGCTGTTGGAAGCTTAATGTATGCAATGTTGTGTATCAAACCCAAAATTTGCTATGCAGTAGGGATTATCAGTTTGTATCAGTCCAATCTAGAATTTGATCACTGGATGGTGGTCAAGACAATCCTCAAGTATCTTCGGAGAACGAGGAACTACATGCTCGTGTATGGAGATAAGGATTTGATCCTTACAGGATACACAGAATTTGATTTTCAGGCCAATAGAGATTCTCGTAAATCGACATCGGGGTTAGTGTTCACTCTGGATAGAGGAGTTATAGTGTGGCGAAGCGTTAAGCAAGGATGCATCACAGACTCCACTATAGAAGCCGAATACGTAACTGCCTATGAAGCAAATAAGGAGGCTGTTTGGCTGAGGAAATTCCTTACAGATTTAGAATGTTGTTCCAAATATGGATTTGCCTATCACTCTTTATTGTGATAACAACAGGGCTGTGGCAAATTTGAAGGAACCTTGGAGTCATCGTCGAGGCAAGCATATAGAACGGAAATACCACTTGATCAGGGAGATTGTCCATCGCGGTGATGTAATAGTCACAAAGATCGCATCGGAGCACAGCGTTGCTGATCCATTTACAAAGACTCTCTCAGCAAAAGTGTCCGAGGGTCACCTGGAGAGTCTGGGTCTGCGGGACATGCGACATCTTGTCTAGGGCAAGTGGGAGATGATACTGGGATATGCCTTAGTTTATTGTATAAGAGTATATCAACATGCAGCGGAAGCAACAAGGATCAATAAGCACTCTAATTCATTAATTTTGGCAGAAACTAAAGCATGCTCATCTAACATAAGAGGGTTTGGAGTCATACCTTTGTAAAACTCTTCAAGATCTTGATTCTCAACTGCAATCTTCTCCGAAATTTTTTGTAAACCACCTCAAGATCTTCCCCACTATACTCTTGGAGCTTTAGAATGAGTTGTGAGACTCAAGAATAGCTTGAACAAAAGGAAACTTGGAGAGTAGCTCACTGCTATAATCCACATTGAAGAACAATTCTTCAGCTCGAATTTTTTTGAAAAAACTCTTTGAATGCATGCCTCAATTCCACTTCAATCTTCTTTATTTATTGCAGCTCTCTTATGCAAAGAAGATGGTTGCATGAAATACAGCTCATGCTTGGAATTATTGAAGCAAATGTGAATGGTTTTTGTGTGAGTTAGTTGAAAATGATAATGGGAAAAACCAATTTCCATTTTGTGTTGATTTTCAATTTTTCGAAAAACGAAATGATTTCAAAAAATCAACTTGATTTTAAAATTGAAAATATTATTAATTTTGTAAAATTAATTTCATAAATTAATTTTCTAATAAAATTAATAATTAATTTTTTATACAAATCCACCTTCATATATTTAAATCATATTTAAATATAAATTCTCCTATTTCGTTTAATTATAATTTGAACGTTTCAAATTAACTTATCATGCTACTCTAAAGCTAATCCATTTACGAGCTAGTAGAGGGACCTCACGAACATACAGATCATAGGCTCCAACAATTCGAGATTAATTGGCTAAACTTATTATACCGAACCATTCGTTAACTATGGGTCACTCCACTAAAGCCCATAGTTGAACTCCCCTCACTATAGATATAACCATAATCAGTAAGTCGATCTTTCACAGGTTGTTCATAATCACAGCTGGGTTATGATCACCATTTTACCTTTGTGAATACATCTCGTTCCTTAAGTTCCTACTGACCCTCTAATGAACAATTTTGATTCATAATACCTATGAATCAAGTCCTTTCTCTATCATGAGAAGGCGGGGCCCCAATTATTCAAGACCTGGAATCAGTACTTAAGAGAACAACATATCTGCTAACCCTAAATCGGGAAGGAGTGAATTCCATCTTGCAGGACTATGTCCCCAGCTATTCATCCGATCTTATCCCCAAAATGGAAGGCTTATTGAGCAGTGTTGTTGGACTACTCTCACCCATGCATATCAAAGGATGATCTCGAACAAATAGGAGTTCATAGCTAGCTCAGGATTAAGATCGAGTTATCCTAGGTTACTTAATAATGAAATAGTCAGTTTTAACAGTAAACGGTCGTTATAAAGAAAAGTGACTATTTTCGTGGTCCAGTATATATGCAAACTCATTGCATAGGATGCCCCCACATATGTCTCTACATGAATGATATGTGGATCACATCATTTGTACTACCTACAAAATGGACCGCATCCAATAGTGTTACCAGGATGAGATACCCAATTTCATCCGTATACTTATTAGACCATTTAGGCTATATACTATTAACTTGATCTTGTTTTATGTCACCATATAAAGTTAAAGTATTCACACTATAGCCATGGAAATGTTTATCGGATTTTCATAATAGAATGCAAAATCAACAACTTTATTGAATAAATTACTCAATAATATTCTATTGATAAATAGAATGTTTAACATGAATTGCGAGTTCTAGGACATTCCCAACATATTATATATTGTACATGTATTTATCTTGCATTGTACATTAGTCTCCCAAGGCATTAGGATAAGTGGAAGATTGTTGGGATTGGTGTCTTAATTCTCCCGGAATCTCGTAGTTTATAATTTATACACATTGTTATGAATAAAATAAGAGTTATTTTATTTGACATTTACTCATATCCAATAAACAAAGCTCCACGGTTATTGTATGTAAACTTAAGCATATATATGAGATATATAAGTGGATCGTGGCTTAAGTGATAACCTAAAAAGATCTATGGTATAAGGATTAAGAAGGGATACCTGATCCTTGTGACACTACGGATACGATCCGCTTTGTAGAGGTTTGCAAGTGTTGTGAACTACTACAGATGGTAGATCCTGACCATTCATGTGAAGACATGCGAGCGGGGGTGTCCTATACAAAGAGTTTGTATCAGACCGGACCATGAGATGACTAGTCTCTATATATAACACCGTTGATACTTGAGACTTACATCTCACCTAAACGACCGTAGGTGACATGACCTCAATCCTGAGTGTTTTGAGAACTTCTGTCTTTGAGGGCGGTCCTTTGATTAATATGGGTGAGAGTGGCCAGATTGCCAACTCAACATGCCTACTTCTTTAGGGATTTGTCTGATCTGGGAGCTGAGAACTGAAGGAACTCTTATCAAAGAGTACCTCTGAGAAGAAACGGATCATTCCAAACTCATTGGACAGAATTACCGCAGTTACAATCTAACAGGAAAAAAATATGTAATATATAACAAATTACCAGCATACTTTCGAACTTAAATAACAAGAGAGAAAGAAGTGTACCAGTTGAAGAACTCTTCTTCAGCAAAATCTCGCTCTCCTCTAACGGACTACTCTTCTTGCTCTCGCTGGAACGTCCAAGCAAATCGTTCACCAAATCACCGTTGTCTACCCACGAACAAAATAATGGGAGGACACCACTACTTAGAACCCTTGGTATTCTCGGTGTGAGAATCCAGGAGGTGTGGGCTCTATTGGATTTGGTAGAAGGAAGAAGGAATCAAAGATCGTATGCCACGACAAACAAGTGAGAGAAGGTTGATGTCTATCGTATAGACGATGCTTGATCGTTTAGGAAGTGGTACACAATCGTTTAGTACATAGGCCGCGATCGTATAGACGATCGTTTAGTAAACGCTCGGGCGTGCAATCGTTTAGGAAAAAGCTAGACGATCATTTAGCAAATCCTATGCGATCGTTTAGAAAGAGGCACGTATGTATACGATCGTGTAAAAACGTTAAGCTATCGTGTAGGCTCTCAGTTTTCTATGCAATAGGCAATATACAACTCGTGAGCGAATTCTCTGATCTCTTGCAAAATGAAAACGTTTTGCCTTTTACTCTTCAGTTATGAAAACTGCAAGCAACCTCCCACTATCACACGGATACGGAGAAAATACCGGCAAAATTATCCCATAATTGTCCAATTAAAAACAATAATATAATCATATTACATTCATTAACCTATGGTTCAATATCACATCAAATGCACCATATGAACCATAGTCTTTTCTCCTCCACTAGATATAAATCATATTTATATCATTTTCCTCCAAATAATGTATCTCATACATAAAGTTAGTCATATCATATATAATTAACTAGTTCAATCATATCATATATAACCAAACTCCCTCTTGTCAATTTGAACACTTCAAACACACCCAAAAACTGATTCTCAACTTGAATCCATTGAGCTACAATGAGACCTTATGGACCTATGGCTCAAAGCTCCAACAGTACGTGAATAGCTGACTAAACTCTTTAACCACGAAATCCACCATCTGTTAACTGCCAGGCATTCCACTAAAGATCAACAGTTGAACTTTTCTCACCACAGCTATATTTCTGTGTCCATCAGATATAACCAATCAACAGTATGATAATCCTTCACAGATGCTCGTAAGTATAGCTGGGCCAATTTACCATTTTTCCCCTGTAGTTACATTTAACTCCTTAAGTACCACTGATCCTTCTAATGAACAATACAACATATCCTATTATGTGTGGATAGCTCTCAGCTATGAGAAGGTTATGGCACCACATCTTCAACCCCGACAGCCCTTAGGGGGCGATCTATTACTTACCCCTCCAATGCTTTTGATCACGACCGACCAATGCATCGTCTACATGCCACATCGTTTACATGCGAGGGATCTATTTACCATCGTTCAAGCCAACATCTGATACTCAGTGATCGTCTACCCCATCGGTCTACACGACCCGACCAATGCTTGATCGTCTTCTTTCTCAAAGAACAGCAACCCTTGCTACGAATGCCTCTTCACGAACGACTCAAAACTCAAACTAACTTTGAAATTACAGACTCGATAGCAATTAAATTATGCCAAAAAAAGCAGGGGCCTTTACAATTAACTGGAAATGTAGAAGAATTTAAACAAACTGTGGTTTCATCCCAAGAATGTAAACAACCGAGTTCCCAGCCCCAAATCAGATGAATCCCTAAAGTGTAGTTTGAAGTTTGGCAACTAGCCACTCGCACCTTACAAAATCAAAGGACGCCCTCAATGGCAGGAGTTCTCAACTCACTCAAAATTAAGATCATGTACCTATGGTCATCCTATTGAGAAGAAACTGGAACGAGATTTCCTCAGCAGCCAAACCAAGACTAATCCAAAATTACAATATAAAAACAAACATTTACACATTTCAAAAAACGGTTATACTATACATATGCATAAATACAGCATGAATACTACAAATCAGTAAGGAAACTCTACACACAATTCATATGCATCTCCAGCTCCGTTCCACCGCTCTGAACAATCAGCAACACAACGCTCATCTACACACTGCAACATAGCAACGAACACAGCCGAACCAACTTCACACTCTTCTCAATATCCCTTTCATAACTCTCCGCAACACGAACAGCCTCCACATACACCATTGGACGACTCCAAAAACCTCGATGGTGTCGAGTTAAGTCTAACACCACCAACAAGGGACCTTGTATCTCGTATGAGAATCCAGAGGGTGGGGCTCTGTCGAACTTGGTATGAGGCCAGATGAATAGAGGAAACAATGATCGCATACACGACTGGGCAAGTAGGGATGGCAGAGACCTATCGTATAGGTCGATTGCCCAATCGTTTAGATAAAGCTATGTGATCGGTCTAGTAAAAAGCTATGCGATCGTTTAGCTCAGTCTGTTTCCTACAGACACTACATAATCGCGGTGGGTATTACCTTTGGCCAGCGATCGTAACTAGCAAAACTATGCACGTTAGTAAATACTGCACTTCGTTTAACTTTACTCTGCACGATCGTTTAGCTCACCCAACCGTCGTTTAGTAAATCTGAATTTATTTGACGACTTCGTGAGTTTCTTTTACGCGGAGAGAAAATTCAAAAACTTTTTCAAATTTTGTAAGAACTTCTTTTTAAAATAGGAAACCACTTTCCTTTTAAACTCACGGTTACCATGATCTAATAACCACCCACTATTTTGGTTATTTAAAAGAAAAATAATTAATTATCCAATAATTAATATTATTATAAACATAAATGATAACCAACTTATCATATTATATTTATAACCTCTAGTTTTAATATTTCATCTCATGAAACATATAAACCATAGTTTTTTTTCTATTCCATGGTACTTAATGTAAATCTCATTTACATCAATCATCCACAAGATGTATCTTATACATCATACCGATTATATCATATATAATCAAAGTACCTCTTGTCAATTTGAACATTTCAAATCAACACTAAGAATTGATCCTCAACTGAATCCATTGAGGTACCAAGGGGACCTCATGGACTTGTAGCTCGAAGCTCCAACGGTATGTGAATAACTGACTAAACTCTTTAGTCACAGGATCCACCATCCGTTAACTACCAGGCACTCTACTAAAGACCGACAGCTGAACTCTCCTTACTACAGATATATCATGTGTCCATCTTAACCAATCAGCAGTCCGACAACCCTTCACAGATCGCTCCTAAGTACAGCTGGGCCAGTAACCGTTATGCCCCTATAGTTACATCTGTCTCCTTAAGTACCACTGATCTCTCTAATGAACATAAGTCATAGTCCTACTATGACTGAGTCTTCTCTTCCAAAGAGAAGCTGTGACCAATATGTTCAAGCCCCAGAATCAGCTCTTAAGGGAGCAATCTCTCAACTTATCCCTACTTCGGGAAAGAAGTGAATTCCATCTTGTGGATTGAGTTCCCAACACCCAGATCAGACAAGTCCCCAAAAAGGTAGGCATGTTGAGTTGGCAATCTAGCCACTCTCACCTATACTAATCAAAGGACCACCCTCAAAGGCAGGAGTTCCCAAAACAACTTAGGATTGAGGTCGTGTCACCTATGGTCATTTAGGTGAGATGTAAGTCTCTAGTATCAACGATGTTATATACAGAGTCTAGTCATCTCGTGGTCTAGGTCTTATACAAACTCTTATTATAGGACACCCTCGCTTCACGTCTTCACATGAATGGTCAAGATCTACCATCTATAATAGTTTACAATACTTGTAAACCTCTACAAAACGGGTTGTATCCGTAATGTAATCAGGATCAGGTATCCTACCTTAATCCTTATACAACAGAGCAATTTAGGTTATCACTTAAGGCATGATCCACTTGTATATCACATATACATGCTTAAGTTCACATAAGATAACCAAGGAGCTTTGTTTATTGGATATGAGTAAATGCCAAAATTAAATAACACTTATTTTATTCATTGAACAATGTGTATCTTTACAAAACAACGAGACTTCGGGAGAATTAGGACACCAATCCCAACACGGTGTTATATAATAAAACGTTAACACTTCTTGGTCAGGTCTTATACAAACTTCTTGTATAGGACGCCCCCGCTCGTATGTTTCCCATACGAATGATCAAGATCAGACCATATGTGACTAGTCACAACACTTGTAACTATTCCACAAAGCGGGCCGCATCCGTAGTGTTATCGGGATAAGGTTTCCCTTCTATATCCATATACTACAGATCATTTTCGTTATCACTTAAGACATGATCCACTTGTATGTCACCACATACATACTTATGTTACATAAAGACAACCAGAGATTTTAGTTTATTGGTTTGTGGTAAAGCAAATAAAACATCTAAATGTGCAAAGTCAAGAAGTGAAACAAATATCACATATTATACATCACAAACGTTCGTACAAACTATTTATAAACTACAGGACACAAGACTTTAGAGCATCAACCCCAACACGAACATCCCCCGCAGCGACTCCATGATCTCACATGCTGAGACCATAAGCTCGTGCTTCTTGGCCAACACGTCATTAATACTGGCCAAGATATAGGCTCAGGCCTTCTCATTCACTCGTGTTCGACGCTCATAAGCCTCCCAAACATTTCGAGCAGCGTTAGGAGGTAGAATAGGAGGACATCCCTCTATAAGGGCGAACATGAGATCCTCGATGATTAGTATAGTCGTGATCATATGTTTCCAACTAGCGTAATTATCGCCATTTAGCTTATCGACGCTAAGCAAAGCAATTGTTGTTGTAGTCATTTTAAAAACTGTTGCTAAAAAACGAACAAACTTTTATAAGTCTATGCTTAAACCACAGTTTAAAACAATTAGTTTTAGCAAAATAGTTACCAAATACCCTAAATGATAAGACTTCTATTTCGCAATGGTGCCCCAACGAGGCAGGACAAACGTCACCGGTGTGGTGATCAGATGCCCCTTCACTGGGATGAGACATTCTCAACCATTAGGCAGAACCAACTCTTGGAACTGCACCTAACAGTCACCATTTGTTCAGTCTAAAATTGTTAACCCTTAACAATTCCACGCAAAACTGCCATCCTATAGGAGGACACTCCCAGGGTGCCTCGAGGTGATGCACAGAACTTTATCCAACCTAATGAGAGAGACCATGGGATATGTTGTCGCACGTCCCGCTCCCACTTACTATGAACATTCTCTCCATCCACCTTGATATTGACCTATCTAAACACCATCCTTTAGGGGGACACTCCCAGGGTGCCACAAGGTCGAGGATAGATCTCACGATGTGGATAATAAAGGGGAAAACGCGAGAGGTTTAAATGAAGCATCAGATGCCCCAAGTATCTTCCACTGAATGTTCTACCTAGGGGTTCATTAACTTAGACAGGCCGACTACTGATTTTAATCTAAGTCTGTTTAATCCGCTCAAAAACAACTTTTGTCTTTGAAATTAAACAAGTTCAAGTAGTCACACTAAACTCTTTAATGGGCTATCCTCAATCTTGCATGAATCAAATCTATCTAATTCACCTTTCCAGGTAGGTTCCCAAGTAGGGGTGTTCTGTTTCCATCACCTTAAATACCCCAGCCTATACAGAACCCGCCTTAGAGAAAAGTCCTTTATAGATAGATTTGCTACACTTTAAAATTTTATTATTCAATTTAATCCTATTAAACTAATTAAAAGATTAAAGCCTAAGGTTGCTAATCATATTAGAACTGTGATCTTAGGTCTATCTCCACAAAGTTTTAAAACACTTTTAAAACCATGATTCAAACCTAAGTTGGCATGCATGTCTTTCTTATAGATTTTAGTTCTAATTTCCTTATAACCTTTACAAAAGAAACAATTAAAACTACATTGCCACACAATTAGGTATTTATAACACTTATAAATTTAACCTATGTGTCATGCTTCATGTAATGTCCATTCATTACTATACATAACTCTTACATACAAGTAATGAACCAAGCAAACATGCTCCATACACCCTTATACTATAACACTTATAATATAAAGATGATGCATGTCAATGCTTTATGCATGCATAAATATAACTCTTATATTATATGATGCATGAGCATGCTCTTACATAATTTAAATCATGCTTCTCTAAATCATAACACTTATAATAAAGAGATGATGCATGACCAATGCATATCCTAATGTGGGATTTCCTCTATATGGCATACCATATGACATATAAATATACATACATCCTATGTACATTCACAAATATTAATGGACCGGGATGAACCACCTAAAAAAACGAAATTAAAAACTCTATCTATTACATTTTCCATCGAGAAAACCGATTCACAAACGAACCGGGTCTTGAACCGCTGGGTGAAGTTCCCATCATTTAGTAAATGAGTCCAGGTATACGATCGTTTAGCTACGATCGAGTACAAATAACAATGCAATGAAGCATGAGGTACCGATCGTTTAGCGCACAAGACAAAAGCACACAAGTTCTAAACGATCGTTTAGACGACAACGTAGCTGCGAAGCACGATCGTCTAGATGATCACTTAACAAGCGCTTAAGTAAACAATTTACCCCGCGATCGTATAGTCATGAACTAAGTGATAAAGCTTGATGAGCTACAAGATTGTCTAGTGCGCACGCGCTAACCTGCTCCCGAGTATCTGATACTTTACGATCTTCTACCCCATTGTTTACACGACCCGACCAACATTTGGTCTTCTTCATCCTCGAAGAACAGTAACCTTTGTTATGAAGCTTCTTCAAGAACGCTCATAGACTCAAACAACTTTGACATTACAGACTCAATAGTAGTTAATATGCCCAAAAACGCAGGGGCCCTTACAATTAACCTCAAATGTAAAAGAATTTAAACAATCCAGAGGCTTCATCCCAGAAACTTCATTAATCCCACATTCACAAACTATTTAACGCTTAAACAGAGAGCAGACATGTTTTTACCCACCAATAAAGTAAATGCAATTCTTTGCATCAATGAATTTGGAATATCAGAACCTAGCTCTGATATCAATTGAATGAACTCTTATCAAAGAGTACCTCTGAGCGGAAGCAGATCGTTCAAATTCATTGCGACAGAATTACTGCATTTACAATCTAACAGGACAGATATGCAATATATAACAAATTACCAGCATGCTTTCGAACTTAAATAACAAGAGAGCAAGAAACATACCAATTGAAGAACTCCTCTTCATCAAAATCTCGCTCTCATCCAATAGACTGCTCCTCTCGCTCTCGCTGAAACGTCTAAGCAAATCGTTCACCAAATCACTGTCATCTACCCACGAATGGACTCTGATAACTTGTAGAAATACAAGTTATTTATACTGTTTTATTTAAATATTGCTGCCAATAGGAAGAAAAATTGCGTCGATTGTATAGAAATTGGTTAAGAAATGCGAGAATTATAAATTGTCGTCAATACACCCACTGACACCATTGCGATGGTAGAAAAGGATGTTTCTGTTCTGTTTTGTAGGAAATCAAATCACCGTATGCGTTCATGGTTCAAGATAAACTGAACAACGCATCTACGTTGCATTGCGCCCATCATTCAGGAATGAATAGACGATCAACGCAATGACGGCGCATGCGACAGTCGATTTAGAGCTTAACTCAACCAAGCAGTAATAAAAAATAACACCGCATGCGAGCAAACGATCAAAGGTGTAAAGGGCAACAACGCATTTGCGGAGGAGTCTGATGAATGTACAGCTGACCATTGTGCATTTCTGACGGGATTGATTGCATAACAGAAGGAATATTCACTCCACCATTTTCGGAACTGCCATAACAATAAAATAGGGACCACAAGTCAGAGAGTCAAGCCTTCATCTATAAATAGCCTCGGAGAATTCACCAAAAAAGATGCTTGAATACATAGAGAATTGTATATACTAATCTTAGAGAGAGACTGGTTGAGCGACTAATCAGAGTAGAACCAGGAAGAATTAAGAGACAAGGCCGAAAGGTGAGTCTCCGGGCAAGAATCATTCCTATCCCCACCGTGAAGCTCTGTACGAGTCACTTCTACCGGACGAGCAAGCCTGAGAGGGAAGCTTTTCTCTTCATCCACTCCACACGCCGGCAAGTAAATCATCCGTCCAGATCTGTGTCAAGATGTTGACACTCTTCTGTATTTGTTTCTATCTCTTATCATCAATTGTATTCATCTTTTTAGTCTATCATTCACACCATGTATCAGACGCTTAATTCTACAATTAATTGTTATGATTATTTCCATCTCCATCTTTCTGTCTATTTCGGTTCATCCATAATTCACTTTCTCCATGATATTTTTTTAATCCCTTGGATAATTAGCATGAATTAAGCAAGTAATGAATTGGGTTAAGGAAATAATTATGTTTAGTCAAAGCATGCTAGACGGCATCTTCACTTGTGAGAGTAGAAGTGAAGATGTCATTCTGCCTATCAAAAGAGGTTTAGAAGAATGTGTTAACTAAAGCGAGAAGTACTTCCAGAGATGGAAGCAACCTTGCGTTCATTAGGTTCATCGCTGTTTCACCATAGAGATATAGGAATGCGACCGTTCACCGAGAGGTGTACGCTAAGGGAAAGCGGAACCTTAGTTATATCTTTGACACAATTGACAAACTTGTGATGTTTGTACTAATTATTCCTTCACATTTCTGATTCATACATAAAGATTTGTCATCGCATACCACGATCCTTTGTATAAACTTCACAATCAGTCTCAAACTCAGCATCATGTATATCATGTATCTTGTATCTTGCATCACGTTAACTTAGGTTTATTTTTATCACACTTTATTTTATTAACACAATTTTAGTTTATCTGCATAATTTTACTTTACCGTAATTTATTTTCCTGTATAAACACACAACTTCATTAATTGTAAAAACACCGGTCGCATATATCACAAATGTAACATATTAACGAAAAAAATCCCTATGTTTGACCTCGGATTATTCTGAGAAACTTGCGTTGGAATTATACTTGGTTTCAGCGCAAGAAAATTTATGACAACGCATTACTCCATAGCATACTATAAGCATATAGTTAAGAACACATACATCTAGAAGTAGTATCGCATAAAATGTGCATGAGCAATAACATAGCATAAGATAAATTTTGCGTTACAGACTCCACACAAACACAACAATGGGGAGGACACCACCATTTAGAACCTTGGTATTCTTAGTGTGAGAATCCAGGAGGTGTAAGCTCTATTGGATTTGGTAGATGGAAAGAGAAATTGAAGATCGTATACCACGACCAAGCAAGTGGGAGAAGGTTGATGTCTATCATATAGACGATGTTTGATCGTTTAGGAAGCGGTACACGATCGTTTAGTAAATAGGTCGCAATTGTATAGACGATCGTTTAGTAAACACTCGGGCGCGCGATCGTTTTGGAAAAAAGCTAGACTATAGTTTAGCAAATTCTATGCGATCGTTTAGAAAAAGGAGCGCATGTATACAATCGTGTAGAAACGTTGAGCTATCATGTAGGCTCTCAGTTTGCTATGCGATAGGCAGTATACAACTCGTGAGCGAATTCTCTAATCTCTTGCAAAATGAAAACGATTTTCATTTTATTCTTCAGTTACAAAAACTACAAGCAACCTCCCACTATTACACGGTTATGGAGAAAATGATGGCACAATTATCTCATAATTGTCCAATTAAAAACAATAAATATAATCATATTATATTCATTAACCTATGGTTTAATATCACATCAAATGCAACATATGAACTATAGTATTTTCTCCTCCACTAGATATAAATCATATCTATATCATTTTCCTCCAAATAATGTATCATATACATAAAGTCAATCATATCATATATAATCGAACTCTCTCTTGTGAATTTGAACACATCAAACTGACCCAAAAACTGATTCTCAACTTGAATCCATTGAGCTACCAAGGGGACTTTATGGACCTATGACTCGAAGCTCCAACGGTATATGAATAGCTGACTAAACTCTTTAGCCATGAGATCCACCATCTGTTAACTGCCATGCATTCCACTAAAGACCGACAACTGAACTCTTCTCACCACAGATATATTTCTGTATCCATCAGATATAACCAATCAACAGTACGATAACCCTTCACAGATGCTCGTAAGTACAGCCGGGCCAGTTATCGTTTTGCCCCTATAGTTACATCTAACTCCTTAAGTACCACTAATCCGTCTAATGAACAATACAACATAGTCCTACTATGTATGGACACCTCTCGAGCCATGAGAAGGCGCCACATCGTTCAAGCCTCAAGATCAGCCCTTAAGGGAGCGATCTATCTACTTACCCCTGCTTCGGAGAAGGAGTGAATTCCATCTTGTATAGTTGAGTTCCTAGCTCCCAAATCAGACGAATCCCCAAAGTGGTAAGTTTGAGTCGACTATCTGGTCATTCGCACCCATGCAAATCAAAAGACCGCTGCAGGAGTTCTCGACTCACTCAGGATTGAGGTCATACTACCTGGTCATCCTATTGAAATGAAATTTCTATCATGAATGACGTTATATAATGAGACTATAACACTTCGTGGTCCGGTCATATACCAATTCCTTTATATAGGATGCCCTCGCTCGCATGTCCCCACATGAATGATCAAGATCAGACCATCTATAGCAAGTCACAACACTTGTAACTATTCTACAAAACGGGTCGCATCCGTAGCGTTACTGGGATAAGGTTTCCCTCCCATATCCATATACTACAGACCATTTTAGTTATCACTTAAGACATGATCCACTTGTATGTCTCCACATACATGCTTAAGTTACAAACGACAACTAGGGATATTAGTTTATTGGTTTATGGTAAAACAAATAAAACATCTAATGTTCATAGACAACAAGTGAAGAAAATATCATATATTATAAATCACAAGCGTTTGTTCAAAACTTTGTTTACAAACTACAGGACACAAGAGTTTAAGGCATCATCCCCAACAAGAACTCAGTTACACAAGATGGAATTCACTCCTTCCCTGAAGCAGGGGTAAGTAGATAGATTGCTCTCTTAAGGGCTGATTCTAGGGCTTGAACATAGTGGCCACGACTTCTGTTTGGAAGAGATGACTCAGTCATAGTAAGACTATGACTTATGTTCATTAGAGAGATCAGTGGTACTTGAGGAGTTAGATGTAACTACAGAGAAAAACGGTTATTGGCCCAGCTGTACTTACGAGCGGACTGTGAAGGGTTATCACACTATTGATTGGTTGATATCGACACATAATATTCTGTAGTAAGGAGAGTTCAGTTGTCGATCTTTATGAAGTGCTTGGTAGTTAACGGATGGTGGATCCCATGACTAAAGAGTTTAGTCAGTTATTCACGTACCATTGGAGCTTCGAGCTACAGGTCCATAAGGTCCTCTTGGTAGCTCAATGGATTCAAGTTGAAAATAAGTTCTTCGTGTTGATTTGAAGTGTTCAAATTGATAAGAGGTAATTTGATTATATAAGATATGATCGATATGGTGTATGAGACACATCAAGTAGAGGATTATTGTAAATGAGATTTACATTAAGGACCATGAAATAGAAAAAGAACTATGGTTTATAAGTTTCATGATATGAAATATTAAAACTATAGGTTATAAATATAGTATGGTAAGTTGGTTATCATATATATTTATAGTAATATTAATTATTGGATAATTATCTCTTTTTCTCTAATAACCAATTGAGCGGGAGGTCATTGGTAGTTTCATGGTAACCATGAGATAAAAAGGAAAAATGTTTTCTTAAATGTAGATGATGAGTGAGATTTTCTATTCTCGGAAAGACTTACGGTGGCTTTCAAGTGAATAAGATTTACTAAACGACAATTGAATAAGAGACTATATGATCATGGAGTGACACTATACGATAGTTCACTCAGCTGGCCGATTAGCTAAACAATCGCATAGCTTTTGTTAAACGATTGAGTATCGTCTATACGATAGACTTTGTCATCTCCCACTTGCTCAATCGTTTACACGATTGTTCTTCCTCCATTCTCTGCCTCTAACCAATTCCACATATAGCCCACATTTTTGGATTCTCACATAAAGAATACCAAGGTAGCCACTGTGGTGGTGTCATACTCAACTCGACGTAGTCGATGTTTTTAGAGGTCGTTCGCTGTGTATGCGGCGTTCATGTTGCATTTGCTGTGTTCATAATCTTGGAGATCATTGTGTTCATGGTCGCATTGATCGTGCAGTGTAGTAGTTGTAATGTTCGAGCATTCGTGATTGTTGTGTTGCTGATTGTACGAGCGTTCATGATCAAGGGAGATTGAAGATGAGTCTTCAAAGGTATGTGTAATTCTTCCCTTGATCTTAGTAAAGCATGCTGTAATTTTGTGTTGTGCATAGCCTGTATGTTTCCGTTTCTTGATTGTAATCGTTAATTGTCAAATACAAATGGAATTTGGAATGATCATTCTGCTGCTCATGGAAATCTTCATATTTGATTTCCTTCACTTATAACATAACACTTATATTATGATGCATGAACATGCGAATTTAATCATGCATCCATAAAATATAACCCTTATATTAGTCGGGAGATCCTCTCCATGAGCAGCAAATGATCCCGACGCATTGTAAGGGTTAATTATGATCCATAAAATTAATCCTTATACTTAATTATCAGTAGAATGATCCTCTCCGAGAGTTTAGTCAGGAAAAATCCGATGGGAGAGGATCTCCCGACGCATAAAACAGGCCATCAGGAGTTGTTCTAGAATTCCCGATGCCCTATTCTATGTATCAGGAGTTCTAAAACAACTCTCGACGGTCTGTTTTATACGTCAAGAGTTCTATAAACTCCCGACGCACTGTTTTATGTGTCAGGAGTTCTAGAAACTCCCGACACGCTGTTCTAAAACTCTCGACGGCTTGTTTTATTCATCGAGAGTTATGGGAACTCCCGACCGCTAAAATATATGTGAGGAGTTCCTTCATTAGTTGAATATTGTCTTTTAAATTTTTTTTATTTTATAATTTGTATTTTTTTAAAATTTGATCTGAATAACCTGTAAAGCATCATTAACCAACTCAAACAGATTTACATAATAAATAAAACAAAGAAAACGAAGTTCATACTATAACAAATAAATGAAAACTTACAAGATCCTACCATAAAACAAAGTCGATACTAAATAAAAGAAATTTGTTTTCAGAAATACATGGAAGAAATAAAATGAAAACAACGTCAATAAATACAGAAAAGAAAACAATGTCTAGAACACAGCATCTTGAACAATCCTCCAACCTCATCTGCGAACAATATCCTATAATAAAACAAAAGCATTCAAATGCCATAATCTTTAAACATCCACAATACATTCAAACTTCATTAACAAAAATATCCACAAATGTCATAATCGTCCAACCTCATCTCCGAACGATTATAACCCACGAACACCCCCCCATAACATGTTCAAACTTTATAAACATCCATAAACACACAAAAACTTCAAATGCAATGGCAGAATGAGCAAAACGAGTATAATCAAACTCTACCCACCCCCACGACATTCTCGACACTCATAAACATTAAAAAAAAAATACACGAAAACCTACAAGTTCAACTCCAAAACGATTATAACCGAACTCTACCCACCCCCACAACATATTCAAACTTCACAAATAAGAACGAACACACATAAAACTCAAACTTTCTCCCCAAAACAATCTAAACCAAACTCAACCCACCCTCCACAACACATTCGAACTTCATAAACATTCATAAACACATAAAAACTCTAAGTTCAACGACAAAACAAGCAAAACGAGTATAATCAAACTCTACCACCCCCCACGAAAAACATGAAACTTCTCATAAACATCAAAAAAACACACAAAAACCTACAAATTCAACTCCAAAACGATTATAACCGAACTCTACCCATCCCCACAACGTATTCAAACTTCATAAACAAGAATGAACATACATAAAACTCAAACTTTCTCCCCAAAACAATCTAAACCAAACTCGACCCACCCCCCACAACACATTTGAACTTCATAAACATTCATAAATACACAAAAACTCCAAGTTCAATGACAAAACGAGCAAAACGAGTATAATCAAACTCTACCACCCCCACGAAAAACATGAAACTTCTCATAAACATCAAAAAACACACAAAAACCTACAAATTTAACTTCAAAACGATTATAACCGAACTCTACTCACCCCCATAACATATTCAAACTTCATAAACAAGAACGAGCACACATAAAACTTAAAATTTCTCCCAAAAACAATCTAAACCAAACTCGACCCAACCCCCATGACACATTCGAACTTAATAAATATTCATAAACACACAATAACGACAAATGACAAAAAACACACATCAAAATCCTGGTATTTGACTACCATAAATACAAGATAGCCAATAATTCTTTATCATAAAGCTACTAAGACATAACTACTTTGCTACCATAACTGCAAGATAGCAACATATTAGATAACTAAATATGAAGTAATTATACCTAATTTGATGGCCCTCCTCTCTGTGATCGTATCATATCTTCAATTATTTTTTTATTTCTTCCATTTGTCTTACATGATCCTCTTTCATTTATTTTTAAAATTTCTTCAAGTTCCTTAATCCTCGATTGAGACTGTTCGAAATTGGCTCTCAATTCCCTCACCCCCCCCTCCTTGAGTAGATGATGAACTTGATGAGGTGCTACCCCTTCTTGACTTAGGTTTAGGGCCCCAACCTAGGCCTTTTGAATAAAGACTTACATTTCACCAGGATGACTATAAGTGATATGACCTGAATCCTGAGTGAGTCGTGAACTCCTACCTATGAAGGCGGTCTTTTAATTTGTATAGGTGAGAGTGGTCAGATCACCGACTCAATAAGCCTACCATTTTGAAGATTTATCTTATTAGGGAGCTGGGAACATAGCTACACAAAACAAAATTCACTCCTTCCCTAATGTCGGGGCAAGTAGATAAATTGTCCCCTAAGGGTGATTCCACTGCTTGAACAATGTGGTGTCACACCCTCTCCTGGCCCGAGAGCGGTTTGGTCATAGTTGATTAATTTAATTAAAGAGTTTAATTAATTAATCTCGTATCATTTGAGCTTCTAATCTGTAGGTCACTCTACTAGCTCGCTAAGGATAAAATAAGGAATATTTAGTTTTGGAAGAATTTGAATAGTTCAAATTATAAGGGAATTTAAGTTAATTGTATATGATACAACTAATACATTGTATATGATACAATTAATATAATGTATATAGATACATTATACTATAAAGTTAATTTTGAATGAAATTCAAAACTAAACTATATAATATGAGAGAATATTGTATTTGAATAAGATTTAAATATTAAATTTAATTTATTTTGAAAAAAATATATAAATTTAATATGAATGAAATACATATCAAAATTATAAGTTAAATTTAATATGAACGAGATTCATATTAAAATTATAAATTAAAACTAATGTGAATGTGATACAAATTAAAATTATAGGTTATGATATAGAAATATATTTGAATTAAAATGTAATATTAATTAAATAAAATTAATGAATAATTATTTAATTTAATTTAATTTAATTTAATTTAAATAATCACATAACTCCCCTAAACTTAGGGGGGAGTTAATGTGAGTGGGAGGGGAGTTAAATCCTTCACTTAATATGCATAATTGTTATGCATTTATTTTTTTGAAATAAAGAGTTGTAACCATAATATTAAAACTATGGGTTAAAATTAATGTGAATGTAATATTAATTAAATAAAATGTTCTAAATATATTTGGAATAAATTCATATATACTTGAAGTAAACCTCGTATATACACATAAAAAACGAGAAACAAATGAAAATGAAGATTTGTAACCATAATTTTACATAAATGTAGTCTACCCAAAATTGGGGATTTCTAAATTTTAAGTCAACATCTGAAAATATATATATATAATATATATATATATATATATATTATATATATATATATATATATATATTAATAACTCAAGTTGAATGCGAATGTTGAATATCCATAAGATAATATAAGGAATAACCCACCATGGGACAAAAAAAGAAATGAGATTATGACTGTAAACTAAAGGAAACTCAAACATAATTAACATATCTTATTCCTTAATTTTGAGGATATTAGTTAGTAAATAAAATAAGAAATCAATAAATGAGAATCCATAATTAATTATAATATACAGTATAATTAATGATTATTTTAAAATTAAATCTCTTACTAACTAATATTAGATACAATTTGAATTTTTTAAAAATTTTAATTATAAAAGAATACAAAAAATTAATATGAGAGAAAGTATATCATAAAGTTAAAATTGTCCAAAAAATACGTAAAAATCTAGTTATGAAATACAATTAAAGTTTAGATATTTGTAGAACATTGCATGTGAAGTAGAACATTCCTCTAAATCTTTCTATTTTTTTAAAAAATGAAATTTGTAAAATATAAATAGATTGTTACAATTTCTTATTTTTGAATCCACCTTCAACGACTATTACAGATAACTCCTATAATTTGTCTAAATTATGACTTTTTAAGTATCCGTCTAAAATATCACCAAAATGGGTCTCTATCTTACAAAAATTTCAATGAAAATATAAATATGTATGAACAAATAGTAAAAACAAAATATTAAAAAAGAAATTAATAAAAACATATTCTATATATTCTAAATAAGTTAAAATATTTATTATATGGGTTTATTATTTATATTATATCCACAACGTTTCTTTATTTATTTATTTTTATTTTGTTGCTTATTTTTCCTAGTATATATTAGAAATGTCACATCCAACCCATCAAAATATAGAATTAAATGGAAGTATCAACCTGTCTCCAAAAATTTAATACCTTACCCGATCTTGATTTATTTATTTCGTCTTCAATTTTATTTTAGTCCGTTTCAATTGATTTGATTGGTTTCTGTAATGCAGTCAATTCAGAAGAACGCATTAACTGTTTCACCGTTTAAGAACACTCCAAAGGTTAAAATTCAAAATCAGCAAATCATATGAACAGATTTTTCGATTATGAGTAATTTCTATAGCAAAGCAAAATCTAAACTATTTAATGATGGATTGAATCACTTGATCTCCCTTCAATCTCTCTAAACTCACTCAGAAAATTCATTAAAATCTTGAACGATTTGGAATTTCTTCATTTTTCAAGCATTAATTGAAGTGAAATAGATGGAGAATGATATTGATTACAACTCAGAAGTTTCAACCAAAGCATGAAGAAGATCATAATGAGGTATTACATCGATTTCTTTTTCTACCTTTGAAATCCAAAGAAGATGAAGGAAGAAGAGGAAAATTAGGGCAAATTGGAAGCAGCGAACGATTTCAAAAACCTGTTACGAATCCTGCAGAATCCAATGAGGAGTTTTCGCCAACAGATTCTTCTCCATCGCCAATTTCAAATTCCTGAAACAATTATTGAAACGGATGAACCTGGAGTTTCTGGAAATCGAGAAATAGCTTCGAGTTTTGAGATCGGAACTTACCGGAAATTGTGCATCGGTGAAAATTTTCTCTCGCTCTTTCTCTCTAAGACTCCGAATCGGAGAAATCCTCTGATTCAATTCATCAAATATCAGCAAACATATAACAAATAAACACGAATCGAACTTCAAATTCACAAAACAGAGCGTTTAATCGTTTACCATACAGTACGATCTGAGTTCCTTTAATCTGAATAACCTATCGACTTCCATCTCCAGATCTCTCTGCTCCTGACTTCTCTGCAACAGCTCCTTCATCCGTAACTCCAAAACCAAATCCCTCTCTCTCAACATCTGCTCCGTTCGTTCACCATCCAATCTCAATCTCTCGAGCTTCCTCTTAACCGCATTCAATTCATCCGCCAGGGACGAATCACAGGACTCAATACTCGCCGTTGTTGTGGTTGCTGTCGCGTGAATCGGCGGATGATTCTCCTTGTTGGCGTCGCCAGAGAGGGAGATCTGGATCCGTTCCGGCTTGGATTTGATGAATTTGGCGACGGATGGACCAGAATTTGGGAGCGAATTCTTCGGTTGGAGTGGGCGGCGGCCGGACTTGAGAGGAAGATCCTGAGGAGTGGCTAAAGGATGGTGGAGAGTCTGCATATTGGTGGAGATGGAGAATTGGTTTGAAAGAGAAGAAATGGAATCATAGAAAAAGAGAAGAAAGGGCTTTCAGAAGGATTTGGAATTTTGTGTTTTTAGGGTTTGAATTTGAAAGTATACAGGCGCCAACGGCTACTTTATTTAATAATAACTTATGTTTGTTGTATTACTTACTTTAACTTAGACAATCACAAAAACTGCCCACCTGCTCGGGTCGGGGTTGGGGTCGGGTTACGTCCCTCGCTACTATTAAGGTTCGGAACTTTTGTTTAAAATTTAGACAATCGAGAGAAATATGAGAATCGAATAAATATAATAACAATCAATTAAAATATGTCATGTGGCCGTTTTTTTTAAATGATTATTTTTATACCTTTTTTTACTATGTATAAAAAAAATTGTATAGTCAAACTAAACATATCTCAATTGGCATCCGATTGTACTAAAAACCACAAGATTCGTGATTTGAACATCTCTATCCCAATTGTACTCAATTGACATCTATTGATTTACATTTATCGAAAAAGTCTAAATTTAAATTAATACGATAATTTGTTATTTGAAATTTTAATTAATACAACTTAAAAATTGAAGAAGGTAAATTGATATATGCACTTAATTTTATATTTCATTCAACTTAAAAGGATCATATTCTTTAAAATGTTGCTAGAATATGTAATATATATTCAATTAAAATCCACTAGTTGGCTTAAAAGGGAATATGCTCTGTTGCTAGCCAGTGAACAGCTGAACATCACATTTAAATAATTTAAAGAGATTATTCTAAATATGTCACATTCAAATCAGTTTTGAAGTTTCAAATAATTTAATATAATTAAATTCAAACTAAAGAAAAGTGGAGGGTAAAAGAGGAATAAAAAAAGAACCCAAAGGTCTCGTCTCACCAAGGATCTCACTTTTACCTGTTCATGGCTTCATTGCACTTTTAAGTTCATACATCTTTTATTAATTCTTTAAATTAAATCCTTAAATGTTCCATTTTAATTCTTCAGTTTTACAATAAAAGACTATTTTAATAGACCGAACACGAACAAAACTAAACTGACATAAGTCATACATTCTCGACCATAAAGTTAAATATTTAATAGAAATCTATTGTAACCAATCTTTTATTCCTTTAAACTTAAGATAGTGTCAAGTTTCAAAACAAGCATAAGATTTTATAATATCAATCAATAATAAATTTGAATTGGTTTGAATTTGATTGGATTGGTTGAATTTTCAAATCATCGAATTTTTTTAACAATCCTAACACCAACCATTAACACATCACGAGCGCATGAAAAGCGTATAAAAGCAAGATCTAATTAGTTGAGCATAAAAGGCAATAGATTTTTTTTATAGAAGAAATCCCACATTGCTAAAGTTATAATTGAGCTAATGTTTATTATGCAGCTGCGAACGGCCCGAGGCTGGGGCAATGAAGTGGTTGAAAGTGGGCTCGGTCCAGAGGCTCGGTCCAGAGGGTTAGAAATTGGCTTGATTGACGAAACGGCCCGAGGCCGACTTGACAGAGCACGGCCTTTAGCCTCCCGCATTTGGCCCAATCTGGGTTGGGGCCTTTACCTAACAACCAACTTTTGTCTTATAAATAGCGTTTTTTAACGGTAGATTAAATCCAAATAAATGCTGAAAAAAATATTTTGATGATGAAATTGAAAGCTGTAAATTTTAATTCGATTGGTCCATGTCGGTTTGAAAAAAAGTTCCAAATCAGAAAAAATCCAATAAAAAATTCAAAGAATAAAATCGATCAAAGATCAATCAGTTTAAATATTTATTGAACCAACCATAGTCAGTTTGATAGTGGTTTGATCGAAAAATCAAGTTCGATCGACTGATGCTCATCTCTAATGGGATGGATAACCTAGATGATATTAGACAACTTATGGGAGATAAATTATTTGCTAATTATTAAGAGAATAAATCGAGTGTTTAACAGCATGAACATTCATTAGAGATAACATTGTAAACTTAAATAACTTACTAAAGGAGATTAGAACACTCGATTTTTCCATCAGATTGTTGTTGCACGCAAAAGAAACAATTCGATTACAAAAATCCTAAGAGATAGTCTTTTGATAAATGATAGTATTGAATATGAATTTTGTGATTTTTACTCTAAGTTATTCACTAAGAAAACCAGTCGTTTCCTACCTATTAATGTGGATTGAAACCCTATTTCAATTGCCTAAGCAACAAACCTTGAACGACCGTTTTCTGAAGAAGAGGTTTACAAGGCTATTTCTTTATTGGGGGTGAATAAATCATCTGGTCCGGATCGTTTTACATCATAGTTCTTTAAAGTTTTTTTGACCTAATATGAAGGGAGATATTATGAATATGGTTCAAGATTTTTTTTATGCGAGAGTTATAAATTCCTTTTTAAATGAAAATTATATTTGTCTTGTTCCCAAGAAAATTGATTCCAAATTGGTTTCTAATTGTCAGCCTATTAGCTATCAGAGGATGAATTGGAATGGATGGTGAATTGAGGATGAATTGTAAATGGCTTAAAGGAGGATTAATTCAAAATTTGCGGATGATACTTTACTTCTCTAGGAACGAGAGGTTGAGGATTAATCTATAAGTGGATGAATTGGAATGGATGGTCAATACTTTTAGAAACAAATAGGGTCATTAGCATGCTAATTCCCTAAGAGGTAATTCTTATTCGTTAAGGTTATGGCAACCAATTGATGAGAGGATTCAACAAAAGCTCCATAACTAAAAGTATGCTTATATCTTAAATGGAGGCAGGCATGCTCTCATTTAGGCCACTCTTTCTTGCTTGCCCACATATTATCTCTCTTTTTCGTGCTCCTACTGATGTTATTAATAGATTGGAAAATGTGATTCGTGATTTCTTTTGGAGGATTCTCGTGGTGATGATGGGATGCATCATGTGTTGGAATTGGTGTCTTAATTCTCCCGGAGTCTCGTAGTTTGTAAACATTGTACACATTGTTATTAATAAAATAAGAGTTATTTTATTTGCATTTACTCATATCAATAAACAAAGATCTGTGGTTATTGTATGTAAACTTAAGCATGTATATGAGATATACAAGTAGATCATGCCTTAAGTAATAACCTAAAAGGTCTGTAGTATAAGGATAAAGGAGTGATAACTTATCCTGGTGACACTATGGATACGGCCCGCTTTGTAGAGGTTTGCAAGTGTTGTAAACTACTACAGATGGTCTGATCTTGACCATTTATGTGGAGACATGCGAGCGGGGGGTGTCCTATACAAAAAGTTTGTATAAGACCGGACCACGAGAAGAATAGTCTCTTTATATAACACCGTTTATACTTGAGACTTACATCTCACTTAAACGATTATAGGTGACATTTAATCCTGGGTGTTTTGGGAACTCCTGCCTATGAAGGCGATCCTTTGATTAGTATGAGTGAGAGTGGTCAGATTTCCAACTCAACAAGCCTACCTTTTTAGGGATTTGTTTGATTGGGGAGTTGAGAACTTAGTTACACAATATGGAATTCACTCCTTCCCCCAAGCAAGGGTAAGTAGATAGATTGCTCCCTTGAAAACTGATTCCGGGTCTTGAACATAGTGGCCACATCCTCTCTTTGGAAGAGAGGATCCAGTCATAGTAGGACTATGACTTATTGTTCATTAGAGGAATCAGTGGTACTCGAAGAGTTAGACGTAACTACAGGGGCAAAATGGTAAATTGGCCCAGCTGTACTTACAAGCGATATGTGAAGGATTATCGCACTATTGATTGGTTGATATGGACACAAAAATATGTTTGTAGTGGGAATAGTGCAGCTGTCGATCTTTAGTGGAGTGCTCGATAGTTAACGGATGGTGGATCCCGTGACTAGAGAGTTTAGTCAGTTATTCACATACCGTTGAAGCTTTAAGCTACAGGTCCATAAGGTCCCCTAAAATAGAAAAAAAAACTATGGTTTATATATTTCATGAGATGAAATATTAAAAGTATGGTTTGTAAATTTCATGAGATGAAATATTAAAACTATGGGTTATAAATATAATATGATAAGTTGGTTATCATATTGATTTATAATAAATTAACTAAATGATAATTAATTTCTTTTTCTCTAATAATCGATTGAGTGGGAGGTTATTGGTGGTTTTATGGTAACCGTGAGATAAAAGGAAAATTGTTTTCTTAAAATTAGAAGTTGCCTCATTCGGAAAGAACTCACAGATAAACTATCAAGTGAATGAGTTTCACTAAGCGATAGCTGACAGAGACTAAACGATCGTGCAGCTTTGACTATACGATAGTCATTCAGCTAATTGTAGCTAAACAATCAAGTGGCATAGTCTATATGATAGGCTTTCGTTCACTAAACGATCGAGCTCATTGTCTATACGATCGACAGTGTCTTATCTCCCACTTGCTCGATCGTCTACTCGATTGTTGTTCTCCAGTCTCTTCCTCAAACCAAGATCATATAGAGCCCACAACTCCTGGATTCTCACACTGAAAATACCAAGGTAACCATTGTGATGGTGTCCTCACTTAGTTCATGAATCAAGTGTGACTCGATTGGGTTCGAGGATCTGTTGGCCATTTGTTGTGTTTGTGTTGTTGGTCGTATTGTTTCGGTCATTGCGTTCGAGTGTTGTTGTTGTTGGACGCATAAGAGACTGTTCGAGGGATTCTTGAAGAATGTTTCTTCAAAGGTATGCATCCTTTATCCCTTATATCATCTTATAGCATGCTGTAATTTCTTATTGTGCATGACTTGTTAGTTTTCGTTCTTGGACTGCAATTGATTGTGTTCAATTCTGATGGAATTTAGAACGATCCCTTCCGCTGCTCATGGAAATCCTCGTGTCTGATTTCCTTCATCATGTGAACTGGAAAGCTACTCAGTGTCTTAAGTTATTAGGCGACCTTGGATTAGGTAATTTCTGGTGTCGTAATTCTGTGCTATTGGCCAAATGGATTTAGCAGTTTTAACATGAACAGGATGCTTTGTGAAGGAAGCTTATTGTGGTTAAATATTACTCCCCTCCATGTATCTAGCTGTCTATTATTCGTAGGTCTACTAAACCCTCCTGGCAGTTTATTTGTCATACCATTGATTTGGCTGCTTTTCTTACTACTCAATGTTGCCTTGGCACGAGTTCCACTATTTCTTTTTGGAAGGATCATTGGCTTAGTTGTGGTTCTCTTTATGGCTTTTCATCATTTGTTTCGACTCATTCGTTTTCCAAATATTAAAATGGTTGAGGTGTGGCTTGCGGAGTCTAAGGTTTAGGACTTGCGTCTTCATCGTAATATTAATGAGTCTGAAACTCATGAGTGGGCTTCCTTATCTCCGTTGTTATTATTTGTCAGATTTCGTCTTGTTCCCGATTCTTAGAGGTGGATTATTGATTCTTCCTCTACATTTTGTGAAACCTCTCATGGATGATTTAGTGGGTTCTATGAACCTATTGCAAGGGATCTTTATTTTGTCATTTGATTGGATCACTACCCTAAGAAAATTAATATTTTCTTTCAGGAGCTTAGCCATGCTACCATTAATACTGTTGATCGCCTACAACGTCGTATGCCATATATGTCTCTCTCTCCATTGTGGTCTATTATGTGTTAAGACCATGTTGAATTCTTCGCTCATCTGTTTATTCATCGTCCTTTGCATCTCGTTTCTGACATATTTTGGATGCTTTTGGCTGGTCTTTACCTATTCTAATAATAATATATTTGACATCCTTGCTTCTATATTGGTGGGACACCCTTTTATTGGCACAAAGAAAATGGCTTGGTTGGCTATTCTTCAAGCTTTCTTCTAGACTTTATTGGGCTAGCATAAAGACTCTTTCTTATAGTTTAGTTCATTTATTGATTTGGTTCTATTAAAAGTAGTGG
This sequence comes from Benincasa hispida, assembly GCF_009727055.1. NCBI lineage: Eukaryota > Viridiplantae > Streptophyta > Magnoliopsida > Cucurbitales > Cucurbitaceae > Benincasa > Benincasa hispida. Next base: position 48,890,948 of record NC_052351.1, read on the forward strand.
TGCAAAGTTGGGCACCCTTTTAAAAACTTAGTCTTTCTTATTTAGTTTTCAATTGGAGATCTCTTCCTAATCACCTTTAGGTGCTTGGAGTCTCCCCTTATTTCATTTATTCAGTAAAATATTTCTTATCTAAAAAATAATAATAATAATTAATAAATAAAAAGAAAATGGGCCCTTTCAAGAAGGAAAAAAAATTGTCCTAAAAAATGTAGGTTTGATTATAGCACTCTTATAATTTAGTTCACACATTAGCAACATTTGAGAGTTAATTATAATCTCTTCCCAAGTTTTTGGAGGGTGATTGACCAAATTGAAATACCCTATAGTTCAAGGGTGAATTTGCAACTTTTCCCTGATTTTTTTTTTATATGCAAGGAGTTCAGAAATTAAAACAAAATAGAAAATAGTAAACTAAAATGGAATGGTTAAAAGAACTATAAAAGACATAGAAGTTAAAAGGCATACCAATTTCTATTCATTTCATAAGAAACGACTCTCTGAGAATTTCTTGCTTATATACACACATATAAGGTTTCCATATATACAATCACATTATATACAAACACACATTTAAGAATAAAGAGGTCATCAGTTCAATATTTCAATTGGTGGGTAACACAGGGAAGACCACCCTAACTTGGTAGATGATATACTTCAGACTCCCAGACTCCAAGACCTCAACATCCAATCCGAGCATAGTTCAATAGATAAGGAACTAATTACCATCTCGAAGGTCGATTATTTGATCTCATTCTCACACTTGTTGAACCAAAAGAACATTCAATCCACCAAATGCAGCATCCATTCAATAGTTTAGAGGAGGGCAAACATGTAATGTACAAGAGGGAGTGAAAAACCTGAGATCACATTCAGAGATAATCCATTGGGAGCCCCAAATCATCACCGTTGGCCTCTCGACTCCTACGGAATCTTTTACCATCATAACGTCTTTTGTTACTCCAATTGTCTTGGTCAAATCTCCGTCCTTCGAACTCATAAAGTTCTTCAAGGTCATCTAACGAATTCCCCACGCTTTGTGTGCCTAAAAATCCCTAGTATAACAAACCATATAATTCTGAGCAAGACGACGTGGGAGTACTTTATATTTTTGGCTAAATTACAAAAAATACCCTTGAATTTTGCCTTTTATTTAAAAATACCCTTATTCTTTCAAAAGTTGCAATATTACCCATAACCTTTTGTAAATGTTTCAAAACTACAGTTGAAGTAGAAATTCGTTAGAATTTGGATGAAATTTGAGACTTGACAAAATGTTAGTAACTTGGAACAGTGAGGGTTTTTGGTCCTAATTTTCGTTTTAGGTTACTGCCACACTATTTCAAGTCCTAATTCTTGTTCAACATTCTTAATAGATTAATACTCGAAGTATAGTTTTGAAACATTTATAAAAGGTCAAGGGAAATAATAAATATTACGACTTTTGAAAGAATAAAGGTATTCTTGAATCAAGGGCAAAGTTCATAGATATTTTTGTAATTTAGCCTCATATTATTAACACTAAGCTTTCAATTTCATCAAATAAATTGGATTTTGAACTTAAAGAAGTGGTTGCATTTTTTAAAATGTTTATGGGAGTTCTTGAGATGGACGTGCCTATTTTTGTTGGTATTGATTCTTCTGTTTGGGTTGGATATTCTTTTAGTTAGGCCATTTTTATCACCTTAATTTTGTTGCCTCATTTTGCATTTTCCAATAAAATATTATTAAAATAAACCAGCCAACTTTGCCAAATAGGTTTTCAAAATTCTATTAATTTTGCCAACCACCAATATTAGAAATTTTCCGAAACAACAATAAACTAAAAAGAACAAACTTCTTATCTCACGAATTTCACCAGAAGATTAGAGTGAACCAGAGTAAAGCTCTCCTCGAACTTATTGGTCAACTACTACAGATTTCACAAACTAGTCTATCAATAGTCTTCATCACGCAAAAGAAAAAAAAGGGGGAGCAAAACAACAATATTGTTATCATAATATTAAATGGGAAATTTAAACATATAAAATGGTACCTTTGTCAGCCTTTGAATGCGTGATGCTGCATCTTCATGTACAACAACGACATCGGATATGACTTCCAGCACATCCTCAACAAGCAAAGCATATGTACTCACCTGAAATAGTCTCATGAAATTTAGAGGCAACTTTTAAAGACGTGATGTTCATCAAAGATATCAATACATACAAACCGAAAGCAACAAATCTTCATATTTGTGGACAAATGCAATGCATTTACAAGGATCAGTTCACGTACCAGGCTGGAAGGAAGAAAGGAATAACCAAATGAATCAAGTTCGAGAGATTCAACAGCACCCGAGTTAATGTTGAAAGTGTATCCGCGTATCTAACCGTGGAATTTTGAACTAGATGAGAAATTAGCAACAAGTAACAAATCTAGAATCTAGAGCTTTCTAGAGTAAAAGGATACCTTCCCAATATTTCGTCGACCAGGTGTAACTACTCTGTATCCTACCTAGCAAATACTTAATTGTTAATTTCCAAAAAAATCCAACAAACATAGGTACTCTCCAAATACCCAAGAAAAACACAAGTGAACATCCAAAGCATTTTTCTATCTAGAAAACCAAGAACTATCATTCCCAAATGAAGACTTTTTCTTTTATAAACAACAAAGTGTACCAGTGTTTCAAATCCAGCCATTTTGAAGTCATTATCCATCACAGTCTCATCATGGACAAGAACTACATCGCCAACCTGCAATGGGTTAGATTAGATATTAAAAAACAAAAAAAAGATATGTGCATCAGTTCAAACATGGACATTGGAGATCAAAGATAGCCAGAGTCCTTCGAAGGGATCCTGCTGATTGAAATCATAGCATTCAGCAATGTCCATCTACTGCTGAGAACTATAAATTTTAGGGCAAATATCAATTTATTGAACTTTGGGGTTGTATCAATTTAAACCTGAACTTTCACAAGTGCATCAATTTAAACCATCCATTACGTTTTATTTGGATAAATATCATGTGAGACTTATAGCTTTATCAATTAAATCTCTAAACTTACATAAGAGAATCAATTTAGACTCTCGATTAAGATTTCTTTGAAAATTATTCATACAAATTATAATCATCTATTTTGTTAAATCAACATTCGAAGAAGTCCACACAGGTGTAAGAATGGATGCATTGACGATTTTGAAATATAATCTTAATAAAGGTTCTAAATCGACTCATTTATAACAATTTAGAAGTTTAATAGAAAAAATTAAATGTCCGACACGATATTTTGCAAACTAAATCTGAAACAGGGTGTAAATTGATACACTTGTGAAAGTACAGGATTTAAATCAATACCATTATTAGTTTTGGGTTTAAATTGATAAGCCCCCAAAGTTTAGGGGCGAAAATTTTAATTTTCCCTAAATTTCATTACAAGGTTCCCTAACAAAGCTGAAGTGTCCATGGTGGATGCAAGGAGATCCAAGGCAATGAAGCATTAGACCCACAACTACCAACATCTAAATTGAGCGCCAATCAAGTAGACTGAAAACGACAAGGTTTGATCTGAAGTAACTATAGGCAACAATCTAGAACTCCTAAATTGAAGAGATTATAGAACTCTTTCTACCACCATCTAATCTGGGACTCGCAAATTCAATCTTCACATCTTTACTGCATCAATTGTAGAGAAGGTACATATGAATGAGGGAGTTAAGAGAAAAAGTACCTGACTAATATCCTCAAGATGAAACCATTCTGATTCCCCAGATAGCAAGTTTGGCTTCACTTCTAAAAACGTTACCATCCACTGCAGTAGGAAAAAGCAAACATTAGAGAATATAACTTTTAAGAACAGAGGAAATGCAAAAACTTATGTCGTTCTGAGCTTGCATATCTTTATTGTCCATAAGAAACGTACAATCCAGCTACAATTTGAGCAATGTCACTTACAGAGGATGTATTAACCCAGAGCTGCGAGACGAATCCCAAGCTTAGCGCAGTTTGAATGCTGATCACTTGCTTTGCCAACATGTTCGATCTCCTCATCACTTGCCTCCTTCGCCGCAACGCTACCTTCCCATTCTCCATTTCTGCATCCTCATCTTCAATGGGAATCAAATCCCTTTCCCCTTCTGAGCTCCCTTCACTGTTTAAGCTCTTCTTCTTGGCCTCCTCACCATCTTTCTGATCGAGAAAGTTCAATCCGGACGAAGCTGCTGCACCATCGCCCCGTCTTTCCTCAGAATCATTCCCATTTCTACTTGCGAAATTTCCGTCGATGCCATCTAAATTTGCAACGCTCCGACTAGGGTCGACGATGTCGAAAAGATTTTCGTCTTCCCCTTTCAATTCTAACTCGGCGCTGAACCGATTTCGCTTTGGAACAAAGGCGCTCAAGCTTTTAGTGAGTTTTGTCCTCGAAGGGAAGAGAAGGCATCCATTTCTAAGAGTAGAACGACCAGAATTGAAGGAATTTGAAAGTAGAGGAGAATGGGATTGAAATTGGGTGAACCCTAATCGTCGAAATTTGATGGAAGATGCAAAGAAGAGTGGCGGAACAGAGTCGCACATGGTGAAACCTTGACTGTGACCGGAAAGTTCGAACAATCGGAGCCGATGAAGGCTGTCGTCGTTCATCACCGTTGGGACATTGTCAATTTTGGGCCTGAAATTGGATTAATCGTTCGTGGGCCGGTTTTTAGGCCCAATTGTGAACCTCCTATCTTACCTTTTTCGAACTACTACCCGTTCCGATTTTAGATTTAAAGCAACGAAGACACCTATTATCGTGGTAAAGGTTAATTGTTCGATTTTTTATTTTATTTTATTTTTTTACCAAGGTATTGAATTGCAATTAAGCGAGGAGAATCTCATAGCGACGACAAGGTACAAACACAACCAAAAGAAACAAAAACAAAGAAAGAGTACACATAATGTGTGAAAAAAAGTCTAAATAAGAACCTACTTGAGTGTTCTCAATAGAAGCTCTGAAACTATTGCAAACAATAAAGAGAAACCTCACAACCTAACTAACCAGGCAAGAAGGATGTGAGATAGCTCCAGTTACACAAAGATTATACTCACGTTAAATATGATAGATAACAACACACCAAACGACTCTCTAAACCTTACGCCTCAACCGATTACATGCACTAAAGTGACATATCCAATTGAGTTATGTATCCTAATGAGCGATCTTGTGAAAGCACGTGCACCACAAAGAGTATGTATTTAAATGTATTCTAATGGTTTGATTTTTGCTCTTGAAGAAAATAGCACTACTATTTGTAAAATTCATGTAACTAAACCTACACGATCTAATTAAGACTATTTTAATGTGATGTGTGGTTAATAAAGTACAACACACATATCATGTTTGATAAGGGGAATTTCTTTAGCAACAAAATGAGGTAGAACAACCATGCAAGACCCACTAAGGTAGGCAAGAGAGTTCATCCAAATTGTGGTACCATCCATTGTAAACAAGAAAATTAGTAGCCTCGTTAATTATGTCTTCTATCTTTGGATGCAAATTAGAAGAGACAAGAAAATCAACAGAAATTGAAAATCTAACGACAAATCAAGCAATGCGGTGAATAGCTCGATTTCTAATATGAGAACAGAAAGAAAAAGAGACTAAACCCAAACTTCTCATCGAAAAATCGATCTCCTCAACTATACTCTTCACCTCAACGAAATCATATAAGTCTTCATCTCAGCAAAATTAGATAAGTAGAACTATGTTCATCCTACAAACAAGGAATACATGATAAGATCACCATTGAAGTACATGAAGTCTCATATATTAAGAACAAGAGAAGCAAAGTGAGAAAAGGGAGCCCAAAACGGACCCACTTACCCACATCTCAGCGCTAAAAAATTTGGAACTCAGAAGTCAGAAGGATAAACTTGATAAAGACACGCGGCCTCAGTCCAGCCAGCCACTGCCCCACGCCACACTCGGACTCTGTTAGAAGATGCAGCGCAACAACCTCCAAACGCGACACCCATTTACTCCACACCACGACCATGGCCTCTCTGATCTTCCCATTTGCTATTTCCCTCCAACAAAGCTCCCAAACCCGTTTCTCTCCTCTCAAACCCGCTCTCCAAACCGAAATCCCCCTCTTCGCCGGAACTTTCAGGGCCAAGCCGCCGGCGAGTAAGTGTCGAGCGTCATTCTTGGTCGACATCTCCGATCGTCTACTCGATAACCTTTACGGTCCTCTTCGAGTTGATCAGCTTCCGGGTTTGCAATCTGGGTATGTTCAATTTCAACGATTCTCTGGGGAATTGAGCGATTTGCAGAAATGGGGTTTCGTTGTTTTTGCTGGGTTCATTTGGGTTTATCTCACTGCTCGACCAGGGGTTCTCGTTGGCGCCATTGATACGTACCTTCTGGCTCCTCTGCAGTTGGGGCTGGACAGTTTGATGGGAAGAAGAAGCTTGAAGAGCTCCGACTTTGTGATTGGGGGGAAATTGGGAGAGGGTTCGTTTGGAGTTGTTTATTCGGGTGCATTTCTTCCGAAAAATGTGAAGAATGAAGGGCGAACGAGCAGAGCAGAGTTGGATGGGAAGGACAAAGTGATTCTTAAAAAGGTAACTCTCATTGCTTTGAATTGTTATGGCCGTTTAAAACTTCTTTAATGTGTTTGAGAGTTTTTTAGCAAAAGTAGTTGAATTTAAGCAGTTTAGTTAGAAGTACTCAATAACAAAGTTTATTCATATGACTCCTAATATTAAGACTAAATTATGTAGAAAAGGTCCTGCGTTTAATAGAGGACAAAGAGGGAATGAGTTTGATCATGGTGATCACCAACCTAGCATTTTATACCCATGAGTTTTTTTGCACCCAAATACTGTAGAGTTATGGGGTGCTCACGTTATCCTGTGAGCTTAGGATGCGCCTAAGCTTGGACACTCACAGTATCACCACCAAAAAAAAAAGACTAGAATCTAAAAAACTACTTTGAACTTTGCCACTTTGAAACAAAAGTACTATTCTTTCAAACCTTTGACCTTTCATAAAAGTATGAACGTTGGGGGTGGCGATCTAAATTTTCGTTTTTGGTCACCCAACTTATCTAGATTCCAATTCCATTCAAATTTTCAAAAGATTCTTACTCCAACATAGTTTTGATGCCTTTATGAATAAAGGTCAAGGTAATATTTGAAATAAAGAGCAAAGTTCAACATATTTTTTATAATTTGACCTATTATTAAGGTATTAAGGGTTTATTACTAACCAGTAAGGGGGTATTTGAGGTAAGGAGTGAAATAGTGAGGAGTTATGAAGTCTAGGGAGTTGTAAACTCCTGGGCCCACAGTCGAAGGAGTTAATAAGATATAAAATTGATGTTTCTTAGTAGTGGGACCCACCAACTCTTTGGCCAAACAAGGAGTGGAGTTCACAAATTCCTACTTCCCTACTTCTAGTTCTCAACTCCTTGGGCCAAATACATCGTTAAGGAGTTTGTTGGGAGGCATTTGTTATAAATAAGGTGAGTAGGTAAGGATGCAATAAGAAATTGTTCAGTGAGCTAAGACTTAAGTGAGATGGCTCCTGAGAGGATCCAAGTGCCTTGAATAGTTGGAGTTAGATTGTACCACTTGTACTATTCTAGTTCTATATGGGTTCTATTATACTTCTTAGATAAATGTTTGGTTTGATACTCTTGAAAATACTTTTGCATGGCTTTCTGTCAAGTATTTAACCAAAAGCACTCTAAGGGTGTTTTCTTACAATGCTTCAAGTGCTTTTGATTTCTCTAGAAACACTCTTTGTCTTGACATTTCTACGGAGAAGTGCCTTTGGGCACTTTCAAACATCTTTTAGGTAAAAGATCAATTGAAGATGCAGTTTGTTTTGCTCTGTGTGATGGTAACTTGCAGATTAAGGTGGGAGTTAAAGGAGCTGAAAAGTTTGGGGAATATGAAGAGTGGTTTAACTACAGACTTTCAAGAGCAGCGCCTGAAACTTGCGCTGACTTTCTTGGTAGTTTTGTAGCTGATAGAGAAAGCAAGCAATTCTCTGCAGGAGGAAAATGGCTCGTTTGGAAATTTGAGGTACTTTGAAATCATTTTGTTGAACAAATTAATCATTTGCTGTATTATTTTTCAATAATGTGCACTTTGGGATATTAATCTTAAATTACAACATAAGTATATGAAATGGAGAGGTAGATAAAACTCCAGTAACATTGTAAGTTTTTTACTTGAGATCTCCCTTTTGTAATAATTTAAGATAATGATTTCGTCTTTTATTTTTAAAATTTACATTTGTTTTTTCCCATTTTTCCCCACGGTTTTCACCTTGCTTAAAGGAACATTTGAATTCATAATCAAATTCCAATAACAAAAACGAGCTTTAAAAAACTGCTTTTTTTAGTTTTTTAAAACTTTACTTGGTTTCTGAAAACATGGATAGAAAGTGAATAACATAAAGGGAAAAAACAAAGAAACTTATAGTGTTTATAAGCTTAATTTTCAAAAACTAAAAACCAAAAACCGAATGAGCAATTGGAAGTTTTGAACTTAAGATTCCAATTAAGATAGTGGTGCAAAAAGGAAATTGCTGCCTAGGTTTGGCTTTATTCAAAAAATGATATAAAAGTAATGGTTAGACCTGTTGGGAGGCCATTTGAATTATATTATATGTTTTCAGATTCCTTGAATTAAATGAATTCAGTAAGTATCCGTTTGAGAATTTGCTTTTGAAAACTGGTATTGAATTTTGTGATGTAGATATTGGCATAGTGGAACTTCTGAGCACAACAATTTCATTATATTCTTCGTGTATATAGAACTTGAATTTGAAATTTTAAAACAAAGCAATACACTTTTTTTAAAAAAAAGAAAAGGTAAATATAGTATTTCATATTATAAACTCAGTTCATATTTTTAAATTAAAATATAGATAATATAATATTTTATAAATTAATTGATATTGTAAAATATAATTATACAAAGATTTATAACATAGAATATATTCCTAAATTAATAAAAAATAGTTGAGATTCAACATGATATTTAGTTGGCAAGCATAACTATTAGTTGGTAAGCATATATGTGTATTATTATCAAACACATTTTGAACTATTATTCCTGAATTTGCTATCAAGTATATATTCGAAAACCTTGAAAACAACTTTGCTTTTGTATAACTAACCAATTGGACCAGAGAATTTAAAGTTCTTTATACTTTTTTTTTAAATTTATTATTATTATTATTATTATTTATTTTATTATTTTAATTTAGTCCCCTAAATTTTTATAATTCATTGTATAGGTAAAGAGTTGAATGTAAAATTGTCCCTCACTATGATAAGTTCAAGTCATGGTCCAGACACTAGAGGTAGAAGTTTTAGTTATTGAAGGAGAAGTAATTCACAATACATTCATTTCAACTAGGCTAAAGTTAAACTTTATAATTAAGAAAAAAGTTGGAGACAATTTTCAAATCCATATGTTTAATCTCAAGGGATGATGAATATGCAGGGAGATCAGACTCTTGGTGATTACATGAAAGATAGAAACTTCCCTGTAAACTTGGAAGCTCTAATGTTCGGACGTGTCTTACAAGGCATGAACTCAGTCGAAAGAAATGCATTGATAATCAAGCAAATACTGCGACAAATCATCACATCATTGAAGAAGATCCATGACACAGGCATTGTTCACAGGGATGTAAAGCCAGCAAACATAGTAGTAACCAAGAAAGGACAGGTAAAGATCATAGATTTCGGGGCAGCCACCGACCTCCGAATTGGCAAGAACTATGTACCAAATCTTGCATTGCTGGATCCTGATTTCTGTCCTCCTGAGCTTTACGTGATGCCCGAAGAAACACCTAGCCCTCCTCCAGCTCCCATTGCAGCACTTCTTTCTCCTATACTCTGGCAGGTAAGCTGATCTCCATGGATATATTCTCAAAGCTAAAAGTTTGTGATTGGGAAATTGTCAAAAATAACCTAAAATGTATTCATCTTTCACAACTAGCACCTTTTTAGAGAATTGGTTGAAATAATTTTTCTTGGTTCTTCTTGGCTAAGATCGACCACCAAGATTCAAATAAAAAGTTTACTTTTATATCTTACATCTAAACTCTCAATTTTTTTAGGTTTTCTCAGTGAAATCTCTGCCCAGATGAACATTGAGATTGTACATAATTTTTCCGAATGTCATGCAATCTTATACCAAATCTTACGTAATATTTTCAAATCTTCTCCAAATTCTCAAATCTTACCCCAAATATGTGTTTCTATAGTTATCTGAATTTCTAAATGATCACATAAATTATCCAAATGGATCTGGGGTGATTTGTTAAATTTTGGGAAAGATGAGGTAAGATTTGGGAAAGATAAACAATCCCAATCTTTGTCTTGGACAATCTTGGTCGGAAAGAACCGAGAAAAATTAATTTAACGATTTTTTGAAAGGTGGAAACTTGAGGAGGGTTATTTCTGACAATTTCCTTTTGGGATTTTGATGCTTATTAGAAATTATGTATAATTGAAGCAAAGTTCAGTTTGTGTTTTAGCATATTCATTTGAAGTGATTCATGCTGTTAAAAGGCTGGTGTGGACATCCTTTACATGTTTTTGAAGTATTTCTTATTTGGAAACTGTTCTTGAAACTGTCTTTTGGGACTGTTGTGTTATTGCAGCTGAACAGCCCTGACTTGTTTGACATGTATTCTGCTGGTATTGTGCTTATGCAAATGGCAGTACCGAATTTGAGGAGCAGTGCTGGGTTGAAGAATTTCAATATGGAAATTAAGAACTATGGATATGATTTGAATAAATGGAGGGAGAAAACAAGAACAAAGCCTGATTTGACGATACTCAATCTCGACTCAGGTAGAGGGTGGGATCTTGTAACAAAGCTCGTTTCGGAGAGAGGCACCCTTAGAAGGGGGCGTTTATCGGCTTCTGCTGCTTTGAGGCATCCTTATTTCTTGTTGGGGAGTGATCAGGCAGCTGCAGTTATTTCAAAACTAAACTTAGTCAAGAAATGAGGTTGTAGGAGGGAATGTAAGTAGAAATTTATATATATTCATTTTTCATCTTCATATGGTTATTCTCATCCAATTTCATGGGACAATGATAGTCCCTTTGGAAGATTATAACCTTTAAAGCAATGTCTTCAATGCTAAATTTTGATTTTGAGAAAAAAATATTAATGTAAAACCAATTTGGATCGAATCAATGCGACAAGTTACTCATAAAAATTATGATTCACTTTTGTAAAATTTAAATTGA